>NW_012135081.1:6915700-6932820 GCF_000956105.1 Propithecus coquereli
ACAAAGCGAGACTCTGTCTCAAAAAAAAAAAAAAGAATGCAGGATCTGAGACCGGGCGTGGTGGTTGACACCTGTAATCCGAGCACTTTGAGAGGCCTAGGTAGGAGGATTCCTTGAGGCCAGGAGTTCAAGACCAGCCTGAGCAATTCCAGCTCCTTAGGAGGCTGAGGCAGGAATATCACTTGAGCCCAGGAGTTTAAGGTTGCAGTGAGCTATGATGATGCCACTGCATTCTAGCCCAGGCGACAGAGTGAGACCCTGTCTCAAAAAGAAAAAAGATAAGAATGCAGGATCTGAAGCCAGATTGTTTGCACTGGGATTCCAGCCACTTAGTAGCTCTGTGATCTCGGATAAATAACTTACCTCTTCATCTCAGTCTCCTCATCTGTAATATGGGGATAATAATAGTACCTATCTTATAGGGTTGTTGTGAGAATTAAATGGTTTAACACATGTAAAGTGCTTAGACAAAGTACTTGGCATAAAGTGAGAGTTGGATATATATTAGGATCATTATTAACCACCTGGGGGAACTTCAAGTGGATTTGAAGTATGGGCATCCAACTGGAAAGGCCTGCCTAGGAGTGTCTTGTGAATATGATTTGCATAACGGTTGAGCCCCAGCTGACGTCAAGGGCTTCTTGCAGCTCCAGATCAGATGTAGCCCTGGAAGTAGTTCCTGCCACACGACAGTCCCACAATCTCCCCACCAACCCTGCTTCCTACCCAACTCCTGAAGCACCAGGAAGTGAAACAGAGGCAGAGCCCCGTGCGTCCAACTCACCCTGTCCTTCTCATCCTGTCCTGCAGAGCTCCACTTCCTCCTCTTCCTTTTCACCTTTCATCTCCTATCTTTTAGGGCTCCCAGAATGGGGACCAGAGGTGGG
The DNA here is from genome assembly GCF_000956105.1 of Propithecus coquereli. Taxonomy (NCBI): domain Eukaryota; kingdom Metazoa; phylum Chordata; class Mammalia; order Primates; family Indriidae; genus Propithecus; species Propithecus coquereli. The sequence goes on from NW_012135081.1 coordinate 6,916,588, forward strand.
AAGAGCATAGGAGACGTTGTATACAAGTGAGGTGAACTCCCTTATGCCCCTACCTCCAATTTCCTTATTCCATTTGTGTCCACCCAATGTAGGAAAGGCAAATCATTTCTCACCAAAACTGAGATAATTCTCTGATGCTGGCAGTGTTTCATCCAAAGGGTGGATTTACCACAGAATCATACTATTTGAACCTAAAATTTCACTGGGCAGTTTTGAATAGCTGTAAGGGAAGGGAGACCTCCATTGAGGGTAAGTTTCTCAGAAGAAAAGGGTCAACCTCTTGGGGAGGCTTGAGGGGCCAGCTGTGTGGTCACCTATGGTCTCATTCTGACGTCCAAATTATTCTGGGACCCTCCACTGGGGTCGGGGCAGTCCCAACTTTGGACCACCCTCTACTCCCACGCCCAACCTCACACCCTCAGCTGTTTCACTGGATGTTGCATCAGGGAGGGTGATGAAATCAGTGACAGTGGATTTTACCCATGGATGCAACAGGCTGAAGGACTAGCTAGAGTCATTGACACTATGTACATTTGACTACCCAGAACTCCTGGGCTTCCTAGCTATGGGATAGGGACTGAGTACTGGATAGTATAAGTTGAATTTCCAGCCCTTGCTTGCACTGGCATCCTGAAAAAACATCACCTGAATCCCACAAAGCCCATGAAAACTTAGGCTGATAGGGTTGAAGAATCAGATGGTTTTTAGCCAACAAGCCTTTTACCACAAGAGCCCTCCTAACCTCCGCCTGAAGTAGGAAGCAGTAAGGCCTCACGCTACATTTATCTGGCTTCCCATTTCACAAAGTGCTTTCATACCCATTCTCTCCTATGAAACCAGGACCATCTAGTAAAAATACTGCTGTTTCCAATGAAGAAAAAGAAGAAGCCCCTTATTCTTAGATGGGGATATCAAGTAGGAATAACACTTCATTACAAATTGAGCTCAGCACCCTATTGGGAGATGAATGAATGCTTCTCTGTTTTGGTTTTTCCTCAGGCAGGAGGAGGTGAGGAAATTAGGTTTGGGTTGGGTAGTGGTATAGCTTTGAGAGGCAAAAAGTTCAGAGAAAGATTAAACAGGAAGGAACTTGAGACCAGATTAATTTAAATGTTCGTTACTCCCCTCAACCCCCTCGTCTACAGCCATTTCGATTCCTGGAGAGCATTACACATGTGTCCCATCCCAGGCCTCTAGCCACAGCAACCACACGACTCATTTCCCGTGGAACTAAGGCTGCATACCTGGGCTCCCCACGGAGGGGGATGATGCAGGGAGGGGAATCCCACCTGCTGTGAGTCACCTGCTAGTATAAAGGGCGGGCCTTACAATGCAGGGACCTTAAAAAGAGACTCAGAGACAAAGGGAGGAAAACAACAGGAAGCAGCTCAGGGACTCGGTGAACAATAGAGGGAACAAAACCAGAGACGCACAGAACAGAGAGAAGCAGGCTCAGAGCAAGTGGAAGTGGGCAGAGATTCTACAGGGACTGGTGCAAGGCGCAGAACCATCCAGGTTAAGAAGCAGGCAACGAGATGCTGGGAAACAGAGCTGTGATGCTGCTATTGCTGCTGCCTTGGACTACTCAGGGTCGAGCTATGCCTGGGGGCAGCAGCCCTGCCTGGGCTCAATGCCAGCAGCTCTCACAGAAGCTCTGCACGCTGGCTTGGAGTGCACACCCCCAAGTGGGACACATGGTGAGTGGCAGCACCTGGGACCAAACTGGAGCCTCTCCAAGGCTGCAGTAGAAGACTCTGTGACCTTGGGTGGAAGCTGGAGGGTTGAAGGCCATCAAGGAGTGAGAGAGGACAGGAGAGTGGGGTTCCTGGGAAAGCCATGGGCCTGAGGGTCCAGGTGGGGTTCAAAAGTACTTATCTTACTTCTTCATTCTTCCTACCCCCTCCTCCATTCCAGGATCTACTAAGAGAAGAGGGAGATGAAGAGACTACAAATGATGTTCCCCATATCCAGTGTGGGGATGGTTGTGATCCCCAAGGACTCAGAGACAACAGTCAGGTACCACAAGGATGAGGCTGGGCCACAAAGGAGAGGGGACTGGGAACATGGCTGGGCACTGTGGTGAACTAGACATTGTGTCTGAGAATAGTAAGGAACTGGGTGGGTCTTCAGGGAATGGAGTAGGAAGAGGGTATCCACTTTTTTCATTGCTTTCTTCTCTTCCTAGTTCTGCTTGCAAAGGATCCACCAGGGTCTGATATTTTACGAGAAGCTGCTAGGATCAGATATTTTCACAGGGGAGCCTTCTCTGCTCCCTGATGGCCCTGTGGGCCAGCTTCATGCCTCTCTACTGGGCCTCAGCCAACTCTTACAGGTACGAACTAGGGACCTAGAGGATGGGGGCTTGCAAGTATTAGGACAGAGGTGGGGGGATTAAAGATCTAGAGTCTTCTTTGACTGTGTCCTGCCCTGTCCTGTCCTTTCAGCCTGAAGGTGACCACTGGGAGCCTCAGCAGACTGCAAGACCCATTCCTAGCCAGCCATGGGAGCGCCTTCTTCTCCGCTTCAAGATCCTTCGCAGCCTCCAGGCCTTTGTGGCGGTAGCTGCCCGGGTCTTTGCCCATGGAGCAGCAACCCTGAGTCCCTAAAGCCAACAGCTGAAGGGTGGCACTCACATCTCCATGGCTCAGCAATGCCAAGATAAAACCGACCACCCCAGACACCTGTGAGCCAACAAGTTAGTCCATTAATCCTAATGGGACTGCATATGTTGAAAAATTACCAGTACTGACTGACTTACGATGCTGACCTATGACAAGGTTGAGTATTTATTAGACGGGAAAGGAAATTTTGGGATTATTTATCCTCATGGGAGCAATTTGGGGAGGAGGATTATTTATTATATTTATACTGAATAATGTACTTTTTTTCAATAAAGACTTATTTATGAGGCTATGAGGGTCTAATTTCCAGGCTCAGGTGGGAAAGATAAACAGAAGGAAAAGTAGGGCCAAGAGACTACCATATGCATCTCTTTCTTCTACTCTGAAGGGCTACAGCAGAAAGTGGTATTTTCTCATGACCCCTTGGTGTATGGAATAACTGGGATCTTTTTGGTATTAATCCCTGTATGGCTGAGCAAGCAGAATGGGATCACAAGCGGTTGAGATTGGGAAGTGGGGTCACACCTAGGCATCACTTGCTCCCTGATCCAGTGCCTTCCCTACTTTTTTGGCTAAGAGTATATCTGGCCAAAGACAGGAGCCCTGATCACTGCAGGATCAAATGTCAGAGCTCAGTTTTGAGCAGGAAGGGCATTCCAAGAAGATAAAGGTAAATCTCCCAAGCCAATGGGACTCTCCTTTAAAGGACATCTGTGGGCCCTTTGGGAGGCGTTTGTTCAACCAAGGGAAACTAAACTGTCTTTGAAAAAAGAGGAGGGGAAGGGGCTAGTGATAATTTCCTTTCCTTTTTTCCATAGTTGCAGCATAAAAAAAACATGGGCTTAGGCCGGGCGCGGTGGCTCACGCCTGTAATCCTAGCACTCTGGGAGGCCGAGGCGGGTGGATCGTTCTGAGCTCAGGAGTTCGAGACCAGCCTGAGCAAGAGCGAGACCCCGTCTCTACCAAAAATAGAAAGAAATTAATTGGACAGCTAAAATATATACAGAAAAAAATTAGCCGGGCATGGTGGCGCATGCCTGTAGTCCCAGCTACTCGGGAGGCTGAGACAGTAGGATTGCTTGAGCCCAGGAGTTTGAGGTTGCTGTGAGCTAGGCTGAGGCCACGGCACTCGCCCCAGGCAAGAGAGTGAGACTTTGTCTCAAAAAAAAAAAACATGGGCTTTGGAGTCAGACCCAGGTTTATATCTTGGCTTTGCCACCAACCAGCTGAGTGACAATAGGATAGTTATATAATTATTCCCACCACCACCACCCCTGCCCCGTGAGAGTCTAAGGGACTGGAGGGGCTTCTCCAAATAGGGAGGGAAGAAGAAACATGACAAAATGGGCATACGGGGGTGGGTGGAAGAGAGGCCACAGTTTGCTGACCTCAGTCCTATATAGTTTGTTGGTGTCCCTAAGGACATTAGGTGTTTTTTTTTTGTTTGTTTGTTTCTTGTTTGTTTTTGAGACAGAGTCTTGCTCTGTTGCCTGGGCTAGAATGCCATATCATCAACCTAGCTTACAGCAACTTCAAATTCCTGGGCTCAAGCAATCCTCCTGCCTCAGCCTCCTGAGTAGCTGGGATAACAGGCGTGTACCACCATGCCCAGCTAACTTTTTCTATTTTTAGTTGCCCAGCTAATTTTTTTCCTATTTTTAGTAGAGATGAGCTCTTGCTCTTGCTCAGGCTGGTTTCGAACTCCTGACCTCAAGAGATCCTCCCATCTCGGCCTCCCAGAGTGCTGAGATTACAGGTATGAGCCACCACACTTGGCCCAGGACATTCATTTTTGTAAGTACTAAAGAAGTAAAGAAATTCAGAGATGAAACACTTTCAGGTGAGCAAAAAGTTTATTAGCCATTTCTGCTCAAAAGGGCCCCTTTTTGAACAGGACTATTTCTCTGACATACCAGGCGAGAAACAGCCACGTGTGCAGGACCTTACTTTCATTTATATGGCAAGTTACACTAGAAGCACATCTTAGAGCAATGGCAGTTGCCCCCTGGGATTCCTTAGGAATGGCCAAGGTGTGAGGTTATCCAGAGTCCTGTGACAAACCTTCAAGGTTTTAAGTTCCTGGAACTTGGTCTTTGCCCAGGCCGACACCCAAGGAATAGAGACATTCCTTTTAGGTAAACAATATATTGTAGAAAAGAAAGGGAATAATATCATAATAGAGACATAGCTAAGACCCAGTGTTTCTCTTCCTCTGTAAAAACACCAAATTCTATCCAATACTTTAAAAAGGAATTCTTGAATTCCCAGCAACCCTACCATCCCCGGCCTCCAGGAGTGATCTGTCTCCTAAGTACTGGGAAGGTGGGGACTAGGTAGCATAATATAGGGTGCAAAGCTTCACAGGCACATTAGATTGGCAGGATCATTTTATAGGGGAGGAATGGTTGTGGCCAGCTTAGGGGCAGAGCAAAGGAGAAGACTGGTAAGAAGAGGATCAGCCTGTTCTCCCTTTCTACAGGGTGGAGCGTGATATGGTGGGCTGAGGCAGAAAGCTCTCAGCCTGTGCAGGTAAAGAAATTTAAAACTTGAGTCAGAAATGAAGGGAAGAAGAAAGGAAAAGTTATTCCAGACATAAAGGAATCAGAAGAAAGAAATGGAGTCCTATTATATTTCTGTGCTCCCCACCAAGGGCTAATGCTAGTGTGTACCAATTTAGGCTTACCAGCTATTAAAATGTTGAAATCCTTCCATACAGGAAAAAAAGCCGCTGCCCTGAGCCCTCCATGTACCTCCCAATTGTCCTGGCTGCCCCCAGGACACCTGCACCTCCCAGCACATCGGGCAGCCTCCAGGAGCCTATTTAGAACTATTGCCAGCATCCATTCCGATTCATTGCTGCCCCCTCCTCACCCATGTTACCATGTTATGCTTTTACTTCTCACCCCAAATCCCTGGGTTAACCCAGCTTAGAAAGGGCACTTGCCTGTGCCTGATTTCCCAACCGTGGAGAGCAACATCATGATGTGTGAGCAACATCACAGGGTAGGAGGGGTAAGAGATACGGAAAGAACAGGGGAAACATAGTTCCTAGTAGTCAGAAGGAATCAAGGGTCCATCAGTGTAGAAATGGCTGGGGCGGGAGCTATAAGCCTCGTCCACGGTGTTCTGGCCAGCCAACAGTGGATCACCATTTGGCATGATTTCTTCAATCTTTATACAGTTTCTATCCATGGTGTTCAGGCCAGCCAACAGTGGATCACCATTTGGCATGATTTCTTCAATCTTTATACAGTTTCTATCCACGGTGTTCAGGCCAGCCAACAACGGGTCACCATTTGGCATGATTTCTTCAATCTTTATACAGTTTCTATCCACGGTGTTCAGGCCAGCCAACAGCGGATCACCATTTGGCATGATTTCTTCAATCTTTATACAGTTTCTAAAGACTAGGATATCCAGAGAAAAAAGTCAGGCCCTGATCTTAGTTGGGAGCTCCCAGCCCGGCAGGGAAAGTGAGGGAGGATGGCAGGAAAGGCCTGGACAGGGCATTAGGGAGACCTTGAGGGATGGAGGAACAGGGAGGTGGGGGAAGACATCTGAATTTCCTAATGAAAGGAATCACAAGGAAATGAGCCTCTCTCCAATGAGGAGCTTGAAGCTTAGCTTTTTCTGTAATGGGTGAGGGAAGGGAGGTGGGAAAGAGAATGTATGCCCCCTTTCCTAGCCCCGTCTCAACACTTACTTTCCATTTCCTCAGTATTCAAGTGTCTCAGATCACGAGGCAAATCCGGCTCTGGCACTGGCTGTGATATAGGTATTAGGTTTGGCTCTGGTACTCTTTGTGATGCCAAGCATAGTGTGGGCTCCGGCACAAGCTCCAAAGTGGGATCCAGCACAGGTTCCAGAGTGTGCTCCAGCAGGGGCTCCAGAGTGTGCTCCAGCACAGGCTCCAGCAGGGGCTCCAGAGTGTGCTCCAGCAGGGGCTCCAGAGTGTGCTCCAGCAGGGGCTCCAGAGTGTGCTCCAGCACAGGCTCCAGCACGGGCTCCAGAGTGGACTCCAGCACAGGTTCTAGTGCTGGTTCCAGATGTAGCCCTGCCTTCAGTAGTGGCTCTAACTCCAGGCCTAGCCCTAGCTCTGGCTCTGGTACCAGCCCTGGCTCCTGGTCTAATGATTCCAGCTCTGGCTCCAGCTGAAGCTCTATGGGTTGTTGCAGCTCATCCACCTGTCTGGATACCCCAAGACAGACAAAGGGTCAGGGCTCAATGATTTAGGTGAAGTAGAGAATGACAGAGCAAGGAGAAGCTGTCTCTCTAACCTAACAAGGCAGTAGAGCAGAAGGCTAAAGAGCATGGGCTTTGGAATCAGGCTTGCTAGATAGTCTGAACCCTTTCGTTTATTAGCTGAGTGACTTTAGGCAAGTTCCCTAACTTCTCTCAGCCTCGGATTTATCCTTTATAAATGGGAACAACAATACCTAATAATTCTTTTCTTTTTTAGAGGCAGTGTCTCACTCTGTTGCCCAGGCTAGAGTACAGTGGCATGATCATAGCTCACTGCAGCCTCAAACTCCTGGGCACAAGTGATCCTCCTGCCTTAGCCTCCTGAGTAGCTAGGACTAGAGGTGCACACCAACATGCCCAGCTAATTTTTAAATTTTTTATAGAGAGAGGGGTCTTGCTATGTTGCCCAGGCTTGTCTCAAACTCCTTCACTCAAGTGATCCTCTAGCCTTGGCCTCCCAAATCACTGAGATTACAGGCATGAGCCACTGTGTCCAGCCCCTAACAATTCTTTTTTTTTTTTGGAGACAGGGTCTCACTCTGTCACCCAGGATAGAGCACAGTGGCATCCTCCTAGCTCATTGCAACTTCAAACTCCTGGACTCAACCCATCTTCCTGCCTCAGCCTCCCAAGTACCTGGGACTACAGGCATGTACCACCACACCTGGCTAATTTTTTAATTTTTTTGTAGAGACAGAATCTAGCTCTTCCTCAGGCTGGTCGTGAACTCCTGGCCTCAAGCAATCCTCCCACCTCAGTCTCCCAAAGTGCTAGGATTACAGGTGTGAACCACTATGCTCAGTCCCCCTAATGATTCTTGAGAGGCAGTAGGATGGTTAAAAGCAGGGCTTTGGAATGAGACAGACCTGTATAATTTATTAGCCATGTACCTTAGCTATGCCACTTTACTATTCCAAACTTCAGTTTCCTCAGCTGAAAATAATAATAGTGTCTACCTGACAGAATTATTGTGAAGATTGTATAAAATGAGAAAATGAACACAATTTAGCCTAGTACCTGGCACATAATAATTTTTTAATAAATGTGGCTATCATTATTATCTACTCAGCTGGGTTTTGTTTTTTTTTTTTTTTTTTGAGACAGAGTCTCACTCTGTTGCCAGGGCTAGAGTGCAGTTGGCATCATCATAGCTCACTGCAACCTCCAACTCCTGGGCTCAAGCGATCGTCCTGCCTCAGCTTCTTGACTAGCTGGGACTACAAGCGTGTGCCACCATGCCTGGCTAATCTTTCTATTTTTAGTAGAGGCCCAGGCTGGTCTCAAACTCCTAAGCTCAAGCAATCCTCCTGCCTTGGCTTTCCAGAGTGCAAGGATTACAGGCGTGAGCCACACTGCACATGCCTCTGATGGGTTCTCATAAGAATTAAATGGAAAATATTTTTTAAAAATCTAGTCCCAGCCAGGCAAGGTGGCTCACGCCTGTAATCCTAGCACTCTGGGAGGCCAAGGCGGGTGGACCTCCTCAAGGTCAGGAGTTTGAGACCAGCCTGAGCAAGAGCGAGACCCTATCTCTACTAAAAGTACAAAGAAATTATCTGGACAACTAAAAATATGTATAGAAAAAATTAGCCGGGCATGGTGGCACATGCCTGTAGTCCCAGCTACTCGGGAGGCTGAGGCAGGAGGATCGCTTTGAGCCTAGGAGTTTGAGGTTCCTGTGAGCTAGGCTGACACCATGGTACCCTAGCCAGGGCAACGAGCCAGACTCTGTCTCAAAAAAAAAAAAAATCTAGTCCTATTCCTGGCATCAAGTAGGTGCCCACTAACACCAGTGATTATGACCATTATTATTAAGGAATCCCTGTGGAGTCAACCTAAGGATGGCAACAGGAAAATATGAGAGAGGAGAGAGACTAGAAGAACAGGAAAAAACTGGAGGGCTAGAGAGTGTGGGTCAGTAGGAAGAGAAAGCTGGAAAGATTGGAATTGGACAGATTAGAGTCACTATATATCAGACTAAAAGGATTGGGGGGATGGGTTTATAGCTCACCTATTAGAGACCACAATGAGCCTATGTTTCAGGTATTTCCTCCGTTCCTGGAGATTAACTGTGGGGACATACACAGGAGGCAAGAGATCAGTGGGTTGGACACAAAGCCTGAGGGCCCCCTAGGGCAGAGGGTCTTGACAGTCCTATCCCCATACTAACTAACGGTATCCCATGGACAAATCCCTTAACTTCTCTGCATATCAGTTTTTCCATGTTTGAAAGGAAAGAGTTAGATTTATGGATGTCTCAGGATCCCTGCAATCTCGCAATGAAGTATGTCAACGATTCCCACCTTTCTCCTGGTAGTAGCTCCCAAAAGCCTCATCCCGGGGGATTCGGGGGTAGAGGAAGCGCAGTGGGTTCTCGGGGATATTCTCTTCAGTGAGCAGCTGGTAGTGGCGGATGATTTCAGTTAGCGGGAGTGACTGCAGCACCTCCTTGGTGTAAGGTTGCACAGAGCAGATGAGCACCTTATCTGGAGAGTGGATGCAGGGACAGGCAGGCTTGAGGGAAGAGGCTAGGCCAGGGAGTTCCCCATTCTTGCTGCCCAACCCCAAACCTGCTGAGGGATTCAGGACAGAGCCAGGGAAGCCAAGGGCAGGAAGAGGGGCAAAAGGAGAGCCAGGCAGAAAGGAGAGGCTGTGGGAATGGCTGGGCAGGGCAGCTGACCATCGTCCTGGTGCTCCACCCAGGAGCAGGTAATGCCTCCTTCTGATGATTCACTGAAGCGCAGTAGAAAGGTGCCAGAGATGGTCTTCTTCAGCAGCCGGCGCTCCTGGCTCCGGCTCACGAAGCCCATGATGCGTCTGGAACACAGAAGACAGCCATGACAAACACCCCTCCCCCAGTACCCCTGCCCCTTCCTCCTTTTGTATGGGAAAAGAGCACTAGATTTTGGTGCTAGCTCTGCCACTTACAAACTTTTCCATCTTGTCCAATGAACTTCACATCACTGACAATATCCACCCCCCCAGGGTTTGAAGAGATGCAAGGATTCAGTGAGATCACACAGATGAAGTATACTTTTCTTTTTGGAGACAGGGTCTCACTCTGTTGCCTGGGCTACAGTACAGTGGCATCATCATAGCTCACTGCAACCTCAAACTCCTGGGCTCAAGTGATCCTCCTGCTTCAGACTTCCAGATACGTGGGACTACAGGTGCACACCACTACACTCAGCTAATTTTTAAAAATTTTTGTAGAGTTGGGGTCTCACTATGTTGTCTAGACTAGTCTCGAACTCCTGGGCTATAAAAAGATCCTTTCACCTCAGCCTCCCAAAGTGCTGGGATTATAGTCATGAGCCAACATGCCTGGCAGAAAAGCACTTTTAAAGGCCAGGTGCTAGTTACTGCACTCCTGCCTGGGTGACAGAGTGAGAACCCTGTCTCTTAAAAAAAAAAAAAAAAAAAAAGGTGGGGCAGGCCCCCAAAAGCCAAGTGCTGTACAAATCAGTAGGCAGTATCATAGAAAGAGCATGAGCTTGGGAGTCACATAAATCTGGGTTCGAATCCCAACTCTGTCCCTTGGGTAAGTTCTTTTTAACTTTGCTGAGATTTAGTTTCCTCACTTGAAATGAAGGTAGCAGGCCGGGCAAGGTGGCTCACACTTGTAATCCCAGCATTCTGGGAGGCCGAGGCAGGAGGATTGCTTGAGCTCAGGAGTTCAAGACCAGACTGAGCTAGAGCAAGACTTTGTCTCTACTAAAAATAGAAAAATTAGCCTAGTGTCATGGCTTGAGCCTGTAGTCCCATCTACTTGGGAGGCTGAGGCAAGAAGATCGCTTGAGCCCAGGAGTTTGAGGTTGCAGTGAGCTACGATGACACCACCGCGCTCTACCCACGGTGACAGAGTAAGACCCTGTCACAAAAAAAAAAAAAGAAAAGAAAAGAAGGAAATTGAACCTTGCTCTTGACTACCCCCCTTCATATTAAAAAAAAAAAATGAAGGTAGCAAAACCCACCGCTCAGTGTAGTTGTAAGGATTAAATGAGATAATTCATGAAGCACACCCAGCAGGCTCTGGAACATAGAAGATGCTTCACAAATACTGGCTACCACCACAACTATTACTACAAATATGAGGGGTGTAACCTCGCACCAGTTTTTGCTCTCTCTGTTTGCCACATGAGGGCGCATGGAATCCACTCTCAGATCCAGAAAGCACGGGCCCGCGCCAGAAGGCTGACCAAGGCCTTACCCGTCATTCCAGAGATCCTTCAGGTGGTCATGTACCAGCTCCAGAATTTTGTCCAGCCATGTCCAGAATGGGAGCTTGCCAGGGGGACTCTCTCGCTGAGGACGAATGGAAAGGCAGGAAGAGATGAGGAATTGCCCCCAGTGTGGGGAAGGAGTGATGTGGGAAGGGGCCACTATTTGGATTGAGGGGCAAGATCTAGCTACACAGGATGCAGGCTGTTACCTTAGTGAAGTCAGCCCAGGACAACAATGTATCCTCAGTCCTAGAGTTCTGCCCTGTGGGACAGATAGTCACAGACGGTTCAGATGGCAAAGGAGGCCAGAGATTCTGGGATATATAGGACAGAAGGCCAGGGAAGACTAAGGCTGGGGAAAGGCTGAGAAACAAGATGGAGGTCTGTACCGAATAGCTTGTTTCTCAGCATGCTCAGCTGCTCCAGGTCCAGGCCTCGGCCAATGTAGGAGGAGAACTGCCAACTGAGAGCAGGGCCCAGCAAGCTCCAGGGGGCCTTGGGAGGGCTGGAGAAGAACTGCTGGTTCTGCATGGGTGGAAGGAGGGTAGCATGGCTCAGAAGCAGCCCCTCACACCAAGCTTCCACACCCCTCCTGTCTACCCTTCGCCTCCTACCTGTGGGTTTGGGCTGAGCAGATTGAACCAAAGAATGGAGGCCCAGGCAATCGAGAGTTGGTTCATGTTAGAAATAATTACCACAGGGAGGGTGTCCGTCTGGGGAGAATATAGGAGTCACAGAGGAAGGATGTGACGTTTCTAGCTGCAGACATTTGGTAGGGGAAAGAGGTGATCTCCCACCCAAGAGGCTTCTGTTTAGCCCCTCCCTGCGCCTTCTTCCAAATCTGCTTCATCTCTCCCTGCCCTCCACTTTCACTCACTTTCAGCTCCTCCTTCAGACCCTGGTAGGTATATTTGACCGTGAAGCTGATGATGTGCAGTTCCTCTGTCACACCTAGTGGCCCCTAGGACAGCCAAAGACATGGTGATCAGGGAGCCCTTTGGCAAGTTCCTCCTGCTCCCCAATCCTCTGTCCAGGTCTTACCTTATTGCTGCCCTTTCCTGAGCCACCTGAACGTTGCTCCACCAGAGTCTGCAAATTGAGGGGAAGGAGAGAAAAATGCCAGTGCGGGGACCCTAGGGTCCCCAGAATCCCTGTTTTTCCTCAAGTCCTCTCAAGGCCTGGCAACATCCCCCAGCCCTTTGTTCCTTTAGACTAGAAGCCTAAGCTAGTAGCCCTTCTTACCAGGTAGCCAAAGTCCCAAATTAAGCCTTGACTCTGCCCCTTCTCGGGGGTCAAAGTTTTCCGGTTTGAGGTCAGAATGTTGAATTTCCGGAAGCTGTTCCAGGAGGAAGAAGATATATGGAGACAAGAAACAATGTTATTGTAAAAACTCAGCAGGAAAACAGCAAAAGTTCCACTTCGTTTCAGATCCCTTTGTCCATATCCCACCCAAATCTCCCTCCTCCCTGTTTGTGCTCCCACCAGGACTGCTGAAGGTGGTTGTGTAGGTCATGCAGTGTACAAACGTTTGTCGTGTCCTTGTCAGGCACCTACCCTTGTAATTGAGGAGGATTCCTGAAAAAAAAAAAAATACAAAAAGAGAAATCATTTGGAAGTAAAAGAATATAAGAGATAGACCTGGGTTCAAACCTGACTCTGCAGCTGACTAGCTATGTGGCCTTGCAGAACAGACATAATTTCTGTGCTAGTTTCCTGGTTTGTATGACATATTGGTCATACCTAACTTTTGGGGTTGCTATGATGATTAAATGAGTACTTGACATGCTGCATGTCACATAGTAAATGTTCAACAAAAAAGATGAGTTATTATTTCTATAAGGGAGGAATGGAAGGAGGAAGAAGACAGCCCTAGGGCTCTGTTGTGAAGATTGGGTATCTCCTCCACCCCAGCAACCAGCCACCCCTTGGTCCTACCCTTCACCTGGCCCAATTTACCTGTCAATAGAGACTTCCACAGTCAGTGACTCATTGCCTTCCTGGAGTCTCACCAGCAGCCTGGGGGAAGGGAGGTAGTTGGGGGAAAGTTGTCAGCCTCAACCTCCTGGATAGGCCAGACAGATGTTTGAAAAAGATAAGGGAAGCTATTAGAAGAGGTAGGTGGATTGAGAGGGAAGGGAGAAGAAAAGAACAAGAGTGGGATGGTCTCTAAAGCCAGAAAATGCACAGCGGCAAGGTTGGCAGCAGGAATAAGTTCTGAAATGCCAACCTTGTTCGCACGGTGAACTTGCTCCCAGTCTTGATGATGAGGGGTCGATGGGGAGTTTGAGGCATGTAGGGCTGATTTTCTACCACAAAGGCTCTGGGGAGAGAGGCGTGAAGAGAATATACAGCTCAGTATGAAAGAATGGCTCCCCCTGTTTCTTACCTTCCCAGGGGTCCCTCCCTGGCCTCTAGACCTGTGGAGCAGACGCTGTAGCAACTCTGTGACCTGGGCCTTCAGCAGGTCCACCTTGGTCAGAGGGTCATCTTGGTAGCTAACCAGGTTATTCAATCCCTTCAGCTCCTTCAGCAGCTGCCGCAGGTGAAACAACAGCTTTGCTCCAGCTGTGAACCTGGATGACAGAATCCAGGGAGAGAGATTCCATGAGTTTCCTGAAGCCCCCATCTAGACTCTGAGAGCTCTCCTTAAATAACATGGAGAGTCACAAACTGATTGGGCATGGTGGCTCATGCCTGTAATCCCAGAACATTGGGAGGCTCAGGTGAAAGGATCACTTGAGGCCAGGAGTTCGAGACCAGCCTAGGCAACACAGAGACCCTATCTCTACAAAAAAATTAAAAAATTAGTTGAGTAAGGTGGCACGTGCCTGTGGTCCCAGCTACTCAGGAGGCTGAGGCAGGAGGATCGCCCAAGCCTAGGAGTTTGAGGATGCAGTCAACTATGATCCTGACACTGCACTCCAGGCTGGGCAGCAGAGCCAGACTCTGTCTCTAATAAAAAAAAAGAAGAAAAGAAAAAAAGGAAGGAAGAAACTGGGGCAAAAAAAGAATCCAGGAAGCTTATGAAAGATTATTCAACATGATTCATAATATAAGAAATGAAAATCAAAGTCATTTTCACATTCAAAACTGATAAAACATTCACTAACATAATTATAGCTCATTTTCATATGAGGTTTGCTATGTATAATTTTACACATATTAATGTATTTAATCCTCACAACGACCCTAAGGCAGGTACTATTATTATCCTCCATTTTACAGATGATAAAACTGAGGCACAGAAAGTTTAAGTGACTTGCTCAAGGTCATACAACTAGTAAAGAATGAACGTTGTATGTGATCCCAGGCAGTTTGGATATAGAATCCATCCTTTTCTTTTCTTTTTTTTTTTTGAGATAGGGTCTCACTTTGTTGCCCAGGCTAGAATGCAGTTGCATCGTCATAGCTCACTGCAATCTCAAACTCCTGGGCTCAAGCAATCCTCCTACCTCAGCCTCCCGAGTAGCTGGGACTATAAGGCCCACACCATCATGCCAGGCTAATTATTCTATTTTTAGTAGAGACAGGGTCTTGCTCTTGCTCAGGCTGGTCTTGAACCCCTGAGCTCAAGCAATCCTCCTGCCTCAGCCTCCCAGAGTTCTAGGATTATAGGGGTGAGCCACTATGCCTGGCCAGAACCCATACTTTTAACTACTATATTTCACTGTCTCTGTAATAAAAAATAATAACTCTAAGCAATGTGTTGACAGGCAACAACCACACATTACATATGAGACAATATATTGAGACAACTTTTCTGGTAGACAGTTTGAAACTGCCTTTGTAAAAGCCTCAGCAAATGTACACACATTTTGCAGTACTCCATTTCTAAGCTATAGCCTAAGGAAATAACCAGACAAATGAACAAAGATAAATATAGAAGGAAGTTCATAGCTTTGTTATTTATAATGGAAAAATTAGAAACAATTGGTATTAGTTAAATAAATTATGGCATATTTACATTATGGAATAGTATAGAACCATTAAAAATAGTAATACAAGCCCAAATTTTTACATGGAAAATGTATTTCATTACCATGTTGAATGGTTATAATAGATTTTTTTAAAAAAAGAAAAATGTGTTTTACATGTAACATAATATTACATATAACATTTTAAATTACACAAAAGTATAATATTTTCCATGGAAAAAATACTTTTTTTTTTGGACGTGGAAGACAGTGAGGAAAAATATTCTTACATGTCTAAAAATATTACATTAAAAATTACCAGATATTGCATATATGATATGATTTTACTTCTGTTTAAAACAGGTGTATAGGCAGGGCATAGTGGCTCACGCCTGTATAATCCTAGCACTTTGGGAGGCCAACGCAGGAGGATCACTTGAGGCCAGTAGTTTGAGACCAGCCTGAGCCCATCACTACAAAAACCAGAAAAATTAGCTGGGTGTGGTGGTGCGTGCCTATAGTCCCAGGTACTAGGGAAGCTGAGGCAGAAGGATCATTTAAGCCCAGGAGTTTGAGGTTGTAGTGAGATATGATGATGCCACTGCGCTCTAGCCCAGGCGACAGAGTCTGTCTCAAAAAAAAGAAAAAAAACAAACAAAAAAACCCACCACCAACAAAAAAACAGCAAAACAAAATAGCTAAGATACGGAATTGACCTAAGTGTCCATCAAAAGATGAATAGATAAAGAAAATGTTGTGTATGCAAGTTAGTTAGAAGCCAGGCCAAAAAAAAAGTGGTGTGTGTACATACACATAGTGGAATACTATTCAGCCATTAAAAAGACATGGATGGAACTGGAGGTCATTATGTTAAGTGAAATAAGCCAGGCACAGAAAGAGGAACATTACGTGTTCTCACTCATAGGTGAGAGTTAAAAAACCTTAATCTCATGAAGGTAGAGTATAGAATAGTAGTTACCAGAAGCTGGGAAGGGTGTATGGGGGTAAGCAGATGAAAAAAGGTTGGTTAATGGGTACAAACATACAGTTAGATAGAAGGAATAAGTTCTAGTGTTTGATAGCACAGTAGAGTGACTATAGTTAACAACATATATTGTATATTTCAAAACAGCTAGAAGAGAAGGTCTGAAATGTTCCCAATGCCTAGGATTATAGGCGTAAGCCATCGAGCCTGGCCTGAAGTATATTTTTAAAAGTCTAAATTATGGCCGG
>NW_012135081.1:6932875-6934971 GCF_000956105.1 Propithecus coquereli
GGGGACACAGTCTCTGTCTGTCACCCAGACTGGAGAGCAGTGGCTTCCTCATAGCTCACCGTAGCAGCCTCGAACTCCTTGGCTCAGGTGATCCTCCTGCCTCCACTTCCAGGGTAGCTGGGACTACAGGTGTGTGCCACCACACCTGGATCATTTTTCTATTTTTTTGTAGAGATCACGTCTCCCTCTTGCTCAGGCTGGTTTTGAACTGCTGGCCTCAAATGATCCTCCCACCTTAGCCTCCCATAGTACTAGGATTATAGGCATGAGCCATCAAGCCTGGCCTGAGGTATATTTTTAAAAGTCTAAATTATAATGAATGTTATCATGAGAAAATATTTAAAAGAGTAGGTATTTTTCAAGTATGTTCAAGGACACATTAGTGATTTTTCCTACTTCACAATATAATTACTATAAAGTAAAAAGTTTACTGGGAAAGAAAGAAATAATAAATGTTTAAGGTGATGGATATCCTAAATACCCTGATTTTTATCATTACACATTCTATGTATGTATCAAAATATCACATGTACTCCATAAATACATACAAATATTATGTATCAATAAAAAAAGAACAATGCAAAAAATAGATGTATATTTGTATATGTGCACAGGAAAAATCTGAGGAAAATATATTCAAAATCATAATCAGGCCAGGCACAGTGGCTCACCCCTGTAATCCTAGCACTTTGGGAGGCTGAGGTGGGAGGATCATTTGAGGCCAGGAGTTTGAGAGCAGCCTGAGCAAGAGTGAGACCATGTCTCTACTAAAAATAGAAAAATTAGCTGGGTGTGGTGGCACACACCTATAGTCCCAGCTACTCACAGTTACTTGGGGGGCTGAGGCAGAAGGACTGCTTGAGCCTAGGAGTTTGAGGTTGCAGTGAACTACAATAATACCACTACATTCTAGCCTGGTTGACAGATGAAGACCCTGTCTCCAGAAAAAAAAAACAACAAACCATTAACAGTGGATATCTCTGGATGATCTGATTATGGATGGTTTTTACTTGTTTTTCTCTTTTAAATTGTCTGAATATTTTTCAATTGGTATACATTATATTTATAATCAGAAAAAGCAACAAAGTTGTTTCTATTAAAAAGAATGAAACAAAGGATCAACAGAAAAACAATGTCATCACCTAGAGAAAAGGTATATACTTTAACCCAGGAACACCACTTCCGTGAATTTATATTACCGAAATAATTAGGGAAATAAACTAAACAAAGATGTAGCTATAAGAATATTTCCTGGAGGAGTTTGTGGCACGAGGTTCGGAGAGTGAGAGGTGCCAACTGCGAGCACAGCTGCTGTGGTCAGCGCCATGCCCAAGGCCAAGGGCAAAACCCGGCGACAGAAGTTCGGTTACAATGTCAACTGAAAGCGTCTGAACCGGAATGTTCGACGCAAGGCGGCGCCGCGGATCGAGTGCTCACACATCCGACATGCCTGGGACCACGCCAAATCGGTGCGGCAGAACGTGGCTGAGATGGGGTTGGCTATGGATCCCAACAGGGCGGTGCCCCTCCGAGAGAGAAAGGTGAAGGCCATGGAGGTGGATGTAGAGGAGAGGCCTAAGGAGCTTGTGCGGAAGCCCTGTGTGCTGAACGACCTGGAGGCAGAAGCCAGCCTTCCAGAAAAGAAAGGAAATACCCTGTCTCGGGACCTTATTGACTATGTACGCTACATGGTGGAGAACCACGGGGAGGACTACAAGGCCGTGGCCCGAGACGAGAAGAATTACTATCAAGATACCCCGAAACAGATTCGGAATAAGATGAACGTCTATAAACGTTTTTACCCGGTGGAGTGGCAATCCTTCATGGATTCTTTGCAGAAGAATAAGATGGAGGTCGAGTGACTGGTTTGCATTGCACCTGCCCGGGGCAGAGCCTCCTGCTGGACCAGTGAAGCCAGAGCCAGGGTTTAAAGCAAGGCAGGCTGTGTACCTTCAGAGGGGCTGGCCAAACCCCATGGAATCAGGTTACACATACGCTCTTGCACTCACACACATCTCCCTCTGGAAGGGACTGTCTCGGGGGTTCCAATTTATATTTTTCTGGGGGCTCATGGAAAAGCCAGAACCTGCTGTTTT
>NW_012135081.1:6936026-6957973 GCF_000956105.1 Propithecus coquereli
TTTTTAGTTGTCCAGCTAATTTCTTTCTATTTTTTAGTAGAGACGGGGTCTCGCTCTTGCTCAGGCTGGTCTCGAACTCTTGAGCTCAAACAATCCGCCTGCCTCGGCCTCCCAGAGTGCTAGGATTACAGGTGTGAGCCACGGCACCCGGCCAGGAAATATATTTCTTGAGTGATTAAAAAAGAAGGAAAAAACAGATTGTAGATTAATTCGTGACTTTCACTGAAGCAAAAACTGGGCTCTGGGCTCCCTGGGTGGTGAGGATGAAGAGCAGAGTATAGCTGCAGCCAGACAAGGGAGCTGGGATCATTCTGGGGAACAGAAACTAATGAGAACAATGCCTCTTGCTGTACACAGGGCACTACAACTTACAACTCACACGGGGTGGTGAGGACTAGGATTGGGTGAGGATGCGAAGGTACCTCTCACCATTTCTCCAGCTGTTCCAATCTGTTGTCTGGGGGGGCTCCAATGCAAGCTTTTTGCTGCTGGACTTTCCACTCCTCCAACTTTGGCAGCAGTAGCTCAATTAGGGTAGTTGACCGGCCTAGCAGTGCTTTGGAGGCATCCAGCACCTCCTAGGAAAGAGATAACATGAATGCTGAGCACCTCTCACTATTGCCCTCCACCATCCAACTGAGAATGAGGAGACAATGAAGCCAAGGTAAAGGGGCAAGGACCCAGATCCCTCATTTTTCCTAGTTCCCCACTCCCTCTGTCCTCTGCCTCCCACCTTTCTCTTTTTGTCCAGTTCATTGAGAGTTTCCTGCAGACGCTGCTGCTGTCTGGTCTGATGGGGGTCCAAAGAGGATGTCCTCCCTGGATGGCAGGAGCAGGAGTCAGATCATGGGATCCTTCTCCTCTCCTTTCTGTCCAGGGTCCCAGTTGGAGTCAGGATAGGGGAATTTTGGAGGAAGAAGGAGAAACCGAGCAAAGCAGGTACCTGTGGGATGCTCAGGCAAATTCTGAATGGTCATGCTTAGACCAGACACCCCCTCAATCTGCTAAGTCAGTTTCCCATGCATTTCCTTCAACATTCACTAGCTGTTCCCCAGCCACACTTCCAAATCGACCTCTACAACACACCCTGACACTTCTAGCATTGCATGGTAGCAGGACTACAGTCAGGTGGAGAGTAGCCAAAGGTGACTGCTGCTCACTGGAGCTTTCCCCTCCCACCCTTGGCCTCTCAGCAGGCACTTGTCTTTCTCTCACTCCTCCATGTACTTCCTACCTTACCTTTGATCTGAGTCTTATATCGGAAGCAGAAGACATCCTGCTGGTCTTTCAGTTGGCTGATGGATTTCACCAGCTTCTGCAGAGGGGATGGGACCCTGATGAGGCTGCTTCTGAGGGAGCAGGTAGGCTGAGCCCTGCCCACCCTAACTCTTGCCACATCTACCAACCTCCATCATAGCCCTTAAATCCAGGATCCGGGATTCAATCTCATGCTGCTGGCTTTGCATAGGTGCTTCAAGAACTGGGTTGCTTTGTTCCTGAAATAAGAGCCTCTGAGCACATTTCAACTCTGACCACTCAACCCTTAATCAGGGGTCCCAACCTATGGTGAGCTGTATAATTGTTTCATTATTTATTACAATGTAATAATAGAAATAAAATTCACAATAAATGTAATGCACTTGAATCATCCTGAAACCATACCCTGCTGGCCCTGTCCGTGGAAAAATTTTCTTCCATGAAAATGGTCCCTGGTGCCAAAAAGGTTGGGGACCACTACTAAATCTACGCCTGAAATTATACCATAAGATGTGGGAGGATCCTATTCTGAGACAAATTCCCTGAGTCCTTTCCATGGTTTCTCTCTACTCCAGGAGCTTCCAATGTCACCACCAAGTTGTCCTCACCAACTGAGCCCTCTGAGCCTGAATCAGAATTCTTTTTTCATCCAGAAGGAGATTAAACATCATCTCAGCCAATTGGGTAGGGCCCTGGGAAAAGGCCTAGAGTAGGAAAAGAGAACAGATTGATCCAATTCAACCATTCCCAATACCTACCACTCCTAGACCATCCCCACCAATGTCCCCAGTACTTCCCCTTCCTTCAGGGTCCCTAATAGCCTTTTCCCTTTCATCATTGGACCCCCAAACCCTGGTACCCTCCCAGCAGTGTCATGCAGACCCTGCCCTTCTCTCTGCCAGTGATCTGCCAAATCTAGACTCTGTCCCCCTTTTCCCAGATCTGTCCCTCTCTCCCCGCCCTTACACCTCCAGGTACTATTCCATACCCCATACCTTACTCCTCTGCACTTAGCTCCCAGCCCTATCTTGTATTCCCAATTCCTGCAGGTACCTGAATGTCCCGGTAGAATTTTCGCAAGTTGTGATGTAGCAACAAGCGCTCACGGTCCTGGCTGCAGCGGCCACACTCATAGTTCAGTTGGTCCAAGAAGTGGAAGAATAGCATGTTAGCCTTGGAATCATCATTGCCCAGTACAGCTTCCTGCCTGGGGACCAATAATAACAAGGATTAGTGTTTCTGCTGCTGTACAGAGGCCTTCCAACCCCCTTCTGCCCATGATACCTCCAGGATCCTGGGGGCTGAGAAGAAAGGAACTAACTTCTTCACTACCCCCCAACTTCCTGAAGGCCTCACCAGTTCTGGTCTTCAATCCAGACGGCCAAGTACTGTCGAATGTCCATTGGCAGGAGGCTATGTGAGTAGAGCTGGTGTAGCTGATCCTGAAATGGGCTGTCAAGATTCTGCAGCATCTCCCACTGTGCCATTTGGGCTCTGAGTCAGAAAGAGGCAGGTTCCCAGTTGAATATTTTGCTGGACTAAATCGTCCATAGTCTCATGATTGTTTATTATTGCTAATTTAAAATGTTTAAGTTACAAAAGTAAAAAAAATACAGAAAACATTACAGTTTACATTGGCCCTACTCCCAATATTGGTTCCTCTGCCTCTTCTCCAGAAGTAACCACTGTCATCAGTTTGGTGCATATTCTTCCAAGGAGTACTATGGGTTGAGTATCCCTTATCCATAATGCTTGGGACCAGAAGCATTTTGGATTTCAGATCTTTTTTTCTTTTTGGAATACTTGCATTGTATACTTACCAGCTGAACAACCCTAATCCAAAAATCCAAAATCTAAAATCTGAAACTGTTTGAGCAATGACATGATACTCAGAGGAAATGCACATTGGAGCATTTTGGATTTTTGGATTAGGGATCTTCAACCTGTATTTAATAGCTCCAATACATGTACCTTCTTATTTTAATGGTAACTTTCACACACACACGAAAGTAGAGTGAACAGTACAAGGATCTTCCAGGTACCTATCATCCAGCTTCAACAAACAATAATATTTCTACTGTCCTATTTCATCTATGTCCCTCAATTAATTATTTATTTTTAATTTGTGTTTGTTTATGCTAAAGTATTCAAAGATCGGGGTCAGTCTCAAGTACTTATTTATCTTAGAGACAGGGTCTTGCTCTCTGGTTCAGGTTGGAGTGTAGCGGAACGATCATAGCTCACTGCAACCTCCAACACCTGGGCTCATATGATCCTCCCACCTCAGCCTCCTGAGTAGCTGGGACTGCAGTCCCTCACCTGGCTAATTTTTTTTCTTTTTTTTGAGACAAAGTCTCACTCTGTTGTCTGGGTTAGAGTGCCGTCAGCCTAGTGCGTCAGCCTAGCTCACAGCAACCTCAAACTCCTGGGCTCAAGCAATCCTATTGTCTCAGCCTCCCGACTAGCTGGGACTGCAGGCATGCACCACCATGACTGGCTAATTTTTTCTATATATATTTTTTAGTCGCCCAGCTAATTTCTTTCTATTTTTAGTAGAGACAGGGGTCTCACTCTTGCTCAGGCTGGTCTTGAACTCCTGAGCTCAAGCGATCCTCCTGCCTCGGCCTCCCAGAGTGTTAGGATTACAGGTGTGAGCCACGGTGCCCGACCTTAAGTATTTATTACAGAATGATCCCTGGTATCCCTCAAGATTTTTAGGGGTTAAAATCTTCTCGGAGATAAGTTAAGTACACTCTTTAAATTGCCCTCTCACTTGACCAGCCTTAAAAAAAATACAAAAATAAGGCCGGGCGCGGTGGCTCACGCCTGTAATCCTAGCTCTCTGGGAGGCTGAGGCGAGCGGATTGTTTGAGCTCAGGAGTTCGAAACCAGCCTGAGAAAGAGCGAGACCCCGTCTCTACTAAAAATAGAAAGAAATTAATCAGACAACTAAAAATATATAGAAAAAATTAGCCGGGCATGGTGGCACATGCCTGTAGTCCCAGCTACTCGGGAGGCTGAGGCAGGAGGATCGCTTGAGCCCAGGAGTTTGAGGTTGCTGTGAGCTAGGCTAACGCCACGGCACTCTAGCCTGGGCAACACAGTGAGACTCTGTCTCAAAAAAAAAAAAAACAAAAAACAAAAATAAACTGCCCTCTGTGTAGGAAGGAGACGCTCTATTCTAGAAGATGTCTAAATGCTATGCAAAATTGTGACACTTTTATGACCTGTCAATCTCTGATTCTCGATATGGATTAACTTTGTGAGACCCCAAATTCACTTAAAAATGGTTTATGCCTGTCACCAAGCAGGCTGTACCATGCATCTTTCTCTCCACTGCCATCTGATGTCTGTTTAGGAAATGGAAACTTACTCTGTTGCAGGCTGAGTCTAACAAACATGCATATTCGTGGTCTAAAAAGGTCACATGATTTTATCACAAAAGAAAAATGTTTGGTATGGGAGAGAGTCTTTTCCACCAGCATAAACAAAGCTGCCCTTCTAGAAACTGGGGAGGGGAGGGATTGGGCAAGGGCTCCTATTTTTCATTTTAACCCTTTTAGTAGTGCTTGACTTTTTAAACTATGCATCTGCACTGCTTTTAAGAAACAAAAAATTTTTTTAAATGATGAGGTAATTTCTTGAGGAACTAAGTGGCTGGTATCAAAGGAGCAAGGCAGCAAGTAAGCCCTGAGATTTAAATATTAAAACAAACAAAAAACCAAAACTCAAAACAGGTTTCTCCAAATAGATTGCACACACTGAGGTTACGGGCTGTAACACTCAATTTTTTTTTCTCCAGCTATCTCTCACTCTCTTAGGCACATATTTTACACTCAATAACCTTTTCTGAAATGAACTGGATTTTATGTGTGACCTTAGGCAAATAATTTCACCTTTCAGTGTCATACTTTTTTACATAACGAATAAAGATGATAAATCGTATCTATTTTGGACATTGTTTTTTGGTGAAGATCAAAAATAATGCAAAGCAGAGGCAAAAGCATTGGCTAAGACACAGAACCAATGCAACAATGCAACCCAGGTTCCGGGTCTTGGAACTCACAGAGGACTTTTGGGAGGACGTTAGGGTTGGGGAGCTAGGCTGGGCAGGGGGGTAAGATCCAGGCAGGACCCAGTGGACGACAGCTCCTATTTCAACCTGGGGACAGAAGCTGCGCAGTCCAGGGCGTACCCCCTATGACCAGCAGCCCTTCCCAAGGGGGCACTCTCACTATCACCCCACCCCTACCCCAGCACACCCTCTCAGGGGCCTTACCTGGTTAGGGTCTCTGTCCCCGCGCCCTCCAGTGGCTTTGGTCGCGACTTCCGGTCCCAAGAGAAACAGAGCCTCCCGCCCCGCCCACAACTTCGACCCGCCCCTCTGTAGAGGGCTTGAGTCGGCTGCTGAAGCCCGGAGCGCTCCATTCCCAGTCGGCATCCCGACATTGGCTGTCACTTAGCCTAGCCCTTCCCCAGACTGTGAGCTCATTGGTCCCGCCACAACTCCGCCGTTCCCCGCAGGGCGGGACAAGCTGGCCAAAACCACACCTCCAGCTCCAGGGATTGGTGGAGAAGCTCAAGTAAGTCCCTGCCCCAAACCTACCGGGAGGAGGTGTCCTATTAATGGACTACCCCCTGACTGAAACAGCTGATTTTCGAGAACTTGCCCTTTGGTGGCAGAACCGAAACTAGCTTGAGAGCCCTGGAGGAACTAAGGGATCCGTAGGAAGGGGCGGGACCGGAATTTCGACGTTCTGGGATAGGAAGGGGAGGGTTAAGATGATAACTGTTTATTGAGAGTACCGTGATAAGCACTTTACCTTCATTGTGTCATCCCTAATTTCCACAACTACCCATTCAGGTGAGAAGCATTATCTTTCCTTTAGAAATTTAAAAACTGACCTTCTTTCGAGAAAGAAGTCACTAGTCAGTGATCACCCAGGCACAAACAAGTGGAGCCTGGATTCAAAACCAAATCCTCTGACTCCAAACCCCAAACTTTTACATTTCTACATTTGACAGCACTGCCTTCCTCCTGGATAACAAATCAGAGGTTTATATTTTGAATACACACATACAGCTTGTCAGAATATTAGATTTATTCTTTTGTTTGTTTGTTTGTTTGTTTTGTTACCACCACCTTTTATATTCCAAGACTCCCATCCCCAGGAGCTAAGTCATAGCTCTTGAATAAGGCCCACCCCCAGTAGGGAGCTGAACTTACTACTTCTGACACCAAAGGAGTCATTGTAGTCGTTTCTTCCAAGTCACTCGCATCTGAGGTGCCCACCAAGCCCTCCATGCTGGTCTCTGGCTGAGGGATGTTTGCTTCTTTCTCATCATGATAATACTGGATCAACCACTGAACCCCAGCCTTTAATGCAGGTTTAAGTGCAGCACTGATCACTAAAGCCTCCGGCCCCCCTGACAGCCCGCTCATGGCCATCAGAAGGTCATATCCCAGATCTATGGCCCCTTCTTGGCTTCGTTCTTTGGCCTTGTCTGAGCAGTTCTGAGCAGCATAATACAAAGCTGTGCCCAGGTTGTAGTAAGTTCCCACTACTGGCAATAGCTGGAGGATACTGTACACACCTTGTTCTCGCTCATTCTCACAGTTATTGGTGGGGAGGGAGCGTCGGCCCCTGTGTGAGCCTGGCTGCTGACTGGCTAACAGCTGCAGAGCAGTGGCCAGCGCTTCCACTGACACTCCCCTCCGTGTGCTTCTGCCTTTCTGGAGCCTTTGAAGATGGTGGATGAGGACCCGTGTGGCGTTGACACCACCCCAGCGGTAGAGCTGAAGCTGCAGGGCCCGGACGTCAGCCTGGCAGCCAGCTTCCTCCAGGGCGTTCCTTAGAGCCAGGCCTACCAGGAACTTGGGTAGAGGGGCCATGTGGGTGAAGCCAGGCAAGGACTTTGGGAGCATGGTCTGGCAGGACAAGGGGTCTGAGGAGGGTGTCTGGGATCCCGAGGACAAGGGAAGGTGCATCAAGACATTTGTCTGCTTTCTATATGAAATGGCATCCACAAGCAGGAGGCAGCAAAGAAGCAGCTCAGCTGGTATTATAATAAGTCTGAGGCCACGCATGTTTGGAGCAGAGTACGGAGCAGAATACCCTAGAAAGGGGAGAAAACGAAAAGATACAAATGATTTCTCTAAGGGCAGTGGTCTGAAGGGAGCTCAAGACTCCTTTCAGGGGACACCTTGTATATCACCCACTTCCAAGTCTCTGTTTTGTTTAGGTAAAGACCTAGGAAATAGGAAATGCAACCCAATTGCTCCCACTTGGTCTCTCCCATTTACAAGTACCTGGGATTTCCTCCACTTTTTCCCACCCACTTACCCAAATTACCACAGAGTCCAGTCACTGAGAAGTGAGACTGCCTTGGTAGCTTTGGTCGTTCCCCAATACCGTTTTGCCTAGTTCTCTGTCCTATGAGGAAAGGAGATATTTGCTTTCCCCTATGATCAGTAACGGATGTAATCTGCAAATATTTGCCCATTTTGTACTGGCTGGTGAAACTTTGTTCCCTTGTCACAAATTCAACCTGAATACCTAAGATCCTGTCTTTGGTATGTCCTATATGTTTCTGCCACTTTCCCACATTCTCCCTCTAAGCTCTGTCACCCAGGCTGATATGCAGTGGTACAGTCATAGCTCATTGCACCCTCAAACTCCTGGTCTCCAGTGATCCTCCTGCCCCAGTTTCCCAAAGTGCTGGGAATACAGGCATGCGCCACCATGCCTGGGTCCCTAGTACATATTAAATGCACAATATTTGATAACTAAAAGAAAGAAATGAAGAGGGGACATGGGGTAAGAAATAGGGGCTGGCTGCTACTAAGTGGAGAGGGGCAAGACTAACATCAGTCACATGAGTGTTTAAGCACGGGGATGAAATAAAGAGCATGTATCTGTGCTAAGTAGTCTCCAACATTTCTAACTACTTATTGTGTCCCATCCTAGAACACATGGTCCTGGGAATGGAGACATCACCTATGTGGCATTGAATATCTGAAGTAAACTTGGATAAATTCCTGAATCATTTTCTACCTAAAGCACTTAAGAATAGCTGTGGTCAGCCTAGGCAAAAGTGAGACCTTGTCTCTACAAAAAATAGAATAATCAGCTGGGCGTGGTGTGGCGGCACATGCCTGTAGTCCCAGCTACTCAGGAAGCTGAGGCAGGAGGATCGCTTGAGCACAGGAGTTTGAGGTTGCAGTGAGCTATGATCATGCCATTGCACTCTAGCCCGGGCAACAGAGTGAGACTCTGTCTAAGAAAAACAAAACAGGCCGGGCGTGGTGGCTCACACCTGTAATCCTAGCACTCTGGGAGGCCAAGACGGGCGGATCGTTTGAGCTCAGGAGTTCGAAACTAGCCTGAGCAAGAGCGAGACCCCGTCTCTACTAAAAATAGAAAGAAATTAATCGGACAACTAAAAATATATAGAAAAAATTAGCCGGGCACGGTGGCGCATGCCTGTAGTCCCAGCTACTCGGGAGGCTGAGGTAGAAGGATCGCTTGAGCCCAGGAGTTTGAGGTTGCTGTGAGCTAGGCTGACGACACGGCACTCTAGCCCCGGCAACACAGTGAGACTCTGTCTCAAAAAAAAAAAAGAAATATATACAGAAAAAATTAGCCGGGCATGGTGTGCGCCTGTAGTCCCAGCTAGTCGGGAGGCTGAGGCAGGAGGATTGCTTGAGCCCAGGAGTTTGAGGCTGCTGTGAGCTAGGCTGAGGCACAGCACTCTAGCCCGGGCAAGAGTGAGACTGTCTCAAACCAACAAACAAACAAGAAAACTTTTCAAATGTGAACATTCTATAATTCAGCCAGTTTTTACTTTCAGATAACTTCTTCACTGGATCTCAATTCCCTTTTAAATAACATACTCCTATTCCAGAAGGCAGTTAGCTTTTCATCATTCTTTCTGTCTAGATAACATCCAAAGACAAATCCCATAGGGACAAGTACATAAACCCAGTGGTCACACACAAGGTGAAGTAAGTTGACCATGACTGCTGCGGCCTCAGTGCCAACAAGGACTCCACAACCAAGGGCAGCAACTTGAGCTGATTCTTAAAGGATGAACTAGGGGTTGAATAGAGCCCTCCAGCAGAGGGACTGGCATGAACAAAAGCTTGGTGGCATGAAAAGGTCTGTTCTGTGGTGATTTTGAAAATAGTCAAAGGGGCCATAGTATAAGATATGGGTGTATTTAGACACGACAGTGAGGCTGCAAAGATTGGCCAAGATCAGGCTTGCTACTCTCTAGACTGTCCTGAAAAAAGTGTAAATCATCAAATGCTCCTGAGCAGGCCAGTGACAGCATGTTTAGATACATGCTTTCTAAAAGTATGTTTTAGAAAGAAATTTTGAGAAAAGAAAGAATGAATTTCTGCAGGCAGAATGAAAAATGAGTTAGAAGGAAGAAGAGATCAGAGGGAGGAATCCTAGAGGGTCAGCTATTTTAAGAGTCTAGGTCAAAAATGAGGAGGAGGGGATGTACTTGAGGGTAGAACCAATGTACTGTAGTATTAATATCTGGCTCATTCTCTTAAGCTCCATCAGCAGCAGCTGCAGCTAAAACTTTATTTGACCTATGACCCTGGGTGGTGCAATTTAAGGGAGAGGGATTCAGTTAGTTTCCTGGAGCCCCAATATCAGTCCCAAGAGGCAGTCCCTTAGGCATATGGAGAGCCAATAAGCTAGATGGGGCAGAAAAGAACCCAGGAAGCAAGTGAAAGATTTTTTTAACATAATGGGTATGGGGTTTATTTTTGGGGTGACGAAAATGTTCTGGAATTAGATTGTGGTGATAGTTGCATAACACAGTAAATATACTAAAAGCTACTGAATTGTAAACTTCAAAATGGTTAAAAAAGTGAATGTTATATAAGTTGTACCTCAAAAAAACAAAAATATACTGAAAACCTGAAAGAATTCATCACAACTGACCTGCAATGGTAGAAATGTTTAATGAGTCCTCAGGCAGAAGGAAAATCACTTCCATTTATACTCAAAGAAATGAAGAGTATAAGAAATGATAATTACATGGGCAAATTTATCTTTTTTTCTTTTTAAAGAAATATTGGACTAGCCAGAACAGTGGCTCACTGTGTAATTGTAGCATTTTGAAAGGCCAAGGTAGGAGGATAACTTTAGGCCAGCAGTTCAAGATCAGCCTGAGTGAGACGCCATCTCTAAAAAATATAGAAAAATTAGCTGGGCGTGGTGGTGCACACCTGTAGTCCCAGTCTCGACCTGTGCTCAAGAGGCTGCACCAGGAGGATTGCTTGAGCCCAGGAGTTTGAGGTTGCAGTGAGCTATGATGACACCACTGCACTACAGCCTGGGCAACAGAGTAAGACTCTGTCTCCAAAAAATAAAGAAACAAAGAAGAAAAGAAATAAAGAGAAAGAAACAAGACAATTCAAAGGCATCCTTTACCTTTGTGATCTGAATGGCTATTATCTTCTGAATCTCTGAATCTCACCTTCACTCTACCTCAGCTGGAAACATAAGGGAGCAAGAAAGCTGATGGTTTCCAAGAACAGTTAAGGACGTGACATTTGTAGTATTTATCCATCTCTTTCCTGCCACATTTTGTCCTCTCCTCTGCCTCATGCTGACAAACTGGCTTCTTCTTCCTTTATGGCTCCTGCTTTTTCCTGCTGTGTACTCTTTTCCCTCTAAGGATTTAGCCTAGACTAAGTGTGTCTCCTATGGGGAAAGGGGGAGAGCAGAAGAAAAGGGAAGTTTTGCTGGTCTCTTTTAACCCCCAAATTTTAAAATTCTTCTTTCCAGAACATAGCAGGTGGAGGGCTGGGGAACTTAGACAGATTGAACAAGTCAGACTGGTATCAGCAACTTTTAATTTTATGTGTTTAATTGAATACCAAACACAAACCAAACATGCTAATTATCTAGGGAGTATTATATTCCAACCCTGCCTCAACTGCAGAAAGTGGGCTCAATCTGGTGTCTAGGGGATGATCACAGGAAAGAAAATGAGGACAGAGGCATCTGGTACCTTCTAAAAGTGGTATAAAACCCCCATCCATCATGTCATAAAGCTTCCCTTCTGGTGCTGTGACCCACCTCCAAGAGAAGGCCAACAATAACAGATTAATCAAAGGGGGCCAGGATGTTTTCTGTATTTCACTCGCTCCTCTCATTTGTCATGAGGCTCTAATTACCAACAGAAATGGCTCCTAGAAGAGGAGGAGTAAATCTCCAGAGAGCTGCTGGGGCATACTGATAAAACTGGGAGAAGCAAAGACTGACAGCAGAGGGGGCCAACACTGTTACTGAAATTTCTTGGCCCTAAATCCATGGCAAAGCCCAGGACTCTGCTGCTTCTGTCCAGTAAGAGGAGTTTCTGTGCCATGTATGACACTTCCAACTCTCACCATCTAAAAATGGGTCTATCTCTACCCCTAGGCTTCTGGCTCTTCAGTCATTCTCATCTTCGTCT
The DNA here is from genome assembly GCF_000956105.1 of Propithecus coquereli. Taxonomy (NCBI): domain Eukaryota; kingdom Metazoa; phylum Chordata; class Mammalia; order Primates; family Indriidae; genus Propithecus; species Propithecus coquereli. The sequence continues at coordinate 6,947,763 of NW_012135081.1, forward strand.
TCAATCTGAAACCGTTTCTTCTTTTGGATTCCTGGAGCTATGGGAATGACAGGGGTGAGAGAGAAAGAAAGAATATCTTAATATGTTAAGGAGTAAGAGGGTGGTAGAGTTTGTCTTTAGGATTAAAGAAAATAGTGATAGAGATTAAAAGAAAAAGAAGGTTCTAATCAAACTCCCTACCTCTGTTTCTACCCTCATCTTCCTCCTGCTCCTCATCACTGTCCAGGAGTTGTCGCTTCTTGGGTGCTGCCTTCAGCTGCTCTTTCCCATCAGGAGTTTCCTCCTCTAACATGAACATAAGAGACACAAAATTAGGGAACTGGGTCCTCATATTCTCAAAATACCTTATAAGGCCTCCAGACCAACGTGGCTGGCACACAGTAAGTACTCAGTAGATAAGCAGTGACACTATTACCCTCTGAGGACGCCAAGCCTGCTTTCTTTTTACGGGCTGACAAGAGAGCCTTTAGGGCTTGTGCTCGGTGCTCTTTATGGTGCTCCTCACTGGGGCCTGGCTCTCCAGGGACCTTAGGTTCTAGCTCTGGCTGCAGCTTTTTCTCCTCTGGTTGACTCAAAGAAGCTGCTACCCTCCGGAGCTGGGTGGGACTCAGCTTGGCTGGAATTCGCCAGAAAGTTTCCTACAGGGGCAAAGAAGTTGAAAATGACAGTAAAAGGAAACAACCAGTCTCTAGCTCACCAGGTTTTAATATTATTCATTAAATAAATATGATTCAACATTGGTAAAGATCCACAAAGGGATGTGAATATTCTACTTATTACTTATTTATTCAATATACACCCAATGTTCTAGCACAGTGCCTGCTACATTAGGAGGTTCCCAGTAAATATATCTGTTAATTGAATAAATAAATGAGTAAATCCTTAGGATTTAAAGGATTAGGTATGAATCCTTTAGATCAGAGTGGGAGGGTGGTCATACAGGACCCAGGTGAATCAGGTTTAATCCTTGTTCTCAAGGAGCTCACAATCTAATGGGAAAAAGAGTGAATGTGCTGTAATACCATAGGATCAAGGCTATATCAAGGGAATGAACAAATCTGAGCAGCCAAAGTGATTATTTTTACTATAGTGGTTGAAAGAATGATAGGGACTGCTCTTCTGAATGGGTGACAATTGAGATGACTCTTGAAGGTTGGGTAGAGGTTCATCAGGAAGACAGGTGTGATGTGCATTTGTGTGTGCATGTATGTGTCACTTTGTATGTGTGGTTACAGCCTTCCAGTAGATGGACTGGCATGATCAACTATTTGGAAGCATGAAAAAGACTACTGTTTGAAGGGTGGAAAATAGTCCAGGATAACTAGAGTGTAAAATAGATGTGTGGGTAGCACAGCTGTGAGGCTGCAAAAGTTGGCTAAGGATGGGCATGCCACTTGGAGGTTGAGTATTCTGTCCTGCAAGCTGTAAGGGACCATTAAGTGTTCTGGACAGGGAAGTGATATACAGTAGACCCTCCATATATGTGGGTTCCACATCTACAGATTCAATCAACTGTAGAGTGAAAATATTCAGAAAAAATAAACAATAAAAATAATCTAGAGATGATTAAAGTATATGGGAGTATGTGTGTAGGTCACATGCAAATACTACACCATTTTACACAAGGGACCAGAGCATCTGCAAATGCTGGTATTTGCGGGGGGTGAGGGAGGCTCCTGGAACCCATCCCTTGTAGATACTGAGGGATGATTGTAAGCAAAACTATAGTTTAGGCTGGGTGAGATGGCTAGCGCCTGTAATCCTAGCACTCTGGGAGGCCATGGCAGGAGGATCGCTTGAGGTCAGGAGTTTGAGACCAGTCTGACTAAGAGCGAGACCCTGTCTCTACAAAAAATAGAAAACTTAGCCGGGCATCATGGTGCGCACCTGCAGTCCCAGCTACTTGGGAGGCTGAAGCAGGAGGATTACTGGAGCCCAGGAGTTTGAGGTTGCAGTGAGCTATGATGCCACTGCACTCTAGCCCAGGCGACAGAGTGTGACTCTGTCTCAAAAAACAAAAACAAAAACAAAAAAACCCCTATATTTTAGAAAGATAAATATAGGGGAAGTCTAGAAGACGGATTTAGGGGAAGGAAAAATTGGAGAGGAAGAAAGGAAGACTAACAGAACAGAGTCCAAAGGAGTCTTGGTCACAGATGACCAACACAGCAATGAGGAGGAGAGGACAATGAGGACAGAGATGGCACTGAGGAGACAATGGAGAGCACAGAGAGGGCAATAGAAGGACCTAGTTGGCAACTACAATGAGGAGAAGATGTATTTTGCCTTAGCTGACACTGTAACTGGTATGTTTACCTGTTCAGAGGCAGGGGGCCGAACCCCTAGCTTGCACAACAGCTGCTGAAACTGTTTGTTTTCCATTGCTTCCTCATTTTCCTCTGTCAGTGGCACCAATGGAACTGCCTGAGAGCAACCTAGGACAGGGTCAATAGCCATACAGTGAAGATGTGAAGAAAGAACTGGTCTTCCATCCCTTGACCAGGTCTCCAGCGGCCTCCAATACTCCAGTCCTCCTAAAATGATCAACTGTCCACTCACCATCCTCTTCCCGATCATTTGCTACTCGAATCAGGCAGTTCCGGAGCCACAGGAGGGGAGCAGAAAAGCCTACGGGAAACAGGGAAACTTACATTTGGCCCCCTCTCCTAACCCCTCCACCTGACACATCTCTCCCACCAAAGTCCTCACCTTCCTGATGCAGGCTTTGACCAAGGTTTTCAGTTGAAAGGAATGAGCTACCTTGGACTTGTTCTGCTTCTGAGCCCTCCCCTTTCTCTTCATCCTCTTCACTCTCTTCCTCTGGCAGGTGTTCCTCTTGTTCTAGATCACCCTGGGAAAAATCTTTCAGGGATTCCTCTCCATTGGGCTAAAATTCATTGCGGGAGGGAATGAAAAATGGGACAACATGAGGAACTTAAGAGTGTTCTGGTTCCTGACCACCCCACTGGAGGGACCTAGTCAGAACTGCTCTAGGCAGGAAGAATCTAGGTGGCCTACTCCTAAGGAGCACTTCAGGGGGAGTGGGCCCAAGCCAGCAGAGCCAAGGTAAGATTGTTACCAAGCTAGAGGGCGCCAACTTCTTCCGCCGTTTCTTATAGAGCTCCCGCCGCTCAGCCACCAGCCCCAGAGCCAATAGTTTGTCCACTATTCGGGCCTGTGAGCGTTTGGCTGTGATATTCTTCATAATATTACCCAGGACATCTATAGAGAGGGAGTATGTGAATATCCAAGAGCAACAGGGGAAAGGGATTAATAAAAGAAATGAGAGGTCTCTGCAAAGAAGCTAGCTCAATTTACCCAAAAATGATACCAATATAGTACGTGGAATGGGATAATCTTTCCTGGGAATAAGAGGTGGGGGAAGAAGAAATGAACAGCTTGGTTCTCATCTCAGAGGTTCCCTGAACTTCCACCTCACTTACCATCTGAGTCCCGGAACTCCTCAAAAAGCCGCTGCAGCTCCAGCTCCTGATCTTCCGTCCACAGTACAATACGGGTTCCTTTCCTGTTTAGGGAGGTGTCAGTGGAAGAGGAGGCCCAGGGAGTGAACAGAGGATTCTCCATGCCAATTCCCTCCAGAGCATGCACCTCTACCTTTGGAAGTCCTTGACACTGTCAGCCAGTCCCAGTCGTACCAGATGGTGGATGATCTGCTTGCGTGTTCGAGAAGCAGAATTCAGGTGTGCCAAAATGACTTCCACCACATCCTGACCTGGGGTGGAGAAGGAGTGAGGCAGTAAAGAGGGGTCCTGGAGCTCAGGCTGCCCTCCTCATAAACTCTTGAGATCTCAAGGCCTCACACCTTCCACGTCCTTATGGGCGAGGTACAGTTCCCGAAGATGAGCCTCCTCCTCTGGGCTCCATGTAGGGGCTCTGCGACTGGAAGACCTGAATGAGAAGGGGGAAGGGAAGCCTTTAGGTTGTTGGCCCAGAAGGAAGAGACCAAAGGCCCTCTCTGATGAGTTCTGCAAGAAACAAGAAGGGGGAGGCAGGTAACTCAAGGGAGCCAGCTAGAGGAGGCCTAAGGTATGCTTCCTTCCCCTTACTCTCTTCCTTCCACTTAAGAACCCAAAAATCAGCAGGGAGGGGGTAAAGGGCAACATACGTAACCTAAATATCAGTACCCCCATAATATGCTGAAATTTAAAAAAAAACAAAAATCAAACCAAGAGATTTTCCAGGTTGGGCCTATGGAACCTGATACTCCAGATACACTGAGAGTATCATGGCAAAAAGAGAAGTGTGAAAGGAGAGGAGCTGAGATACTAAAAGAAAGAGGACAAACATTTCTATAAATCCTTACAGATTCCCTGTACATTTTGGGAGAGGCCACCTCACCCCCAATAGTAAACACCTCCATGAAGGCTGGTGAAGGAAAAGGAAATGGAGTAGACAGGAGACTTAGGCTCCAGTCCCTGTTCCTCACTTAGGTAAAGCATTTCACTTCCTGGACCTGTTTGTTTGTTTTTTACCTGTGACAGGGAAAGAAATAGTAGACTAAATGATCCGCAAGCCTTCACAGCTTTGACACTCTGTGACTCTGCATCACCTCCCCCTACAGCCCATCCTTCCCCATTCCCAAGCTGCTCACCCGCCATCCAGGGAGCCATAGCCTTCGGTCATCTCTCGAACCACAGCTGTGTTCTTCCAGAACAGCAGCTCCACAAAGGCTTTTTGGTTGACTGCGGCCAGTGCAAAGAACTTGCCCAGGATGTATTTGGCAAAAGTCACTAGCTCCTATAGGAGAGGGAGCCTTTATGAGGCCTCTGCCCCATGTATACACAAACCTGGCCCTCACAGCCTGAGCAAGAGCGAGACCCCGTCTCTACTAAAAATAGAAAGAAATTAGCCAAAACAACTAAAAATAGAAAAAATTAGCCAGGCATGGTGGCACATGCCTGTAGTCCCAGCTACTCGGGAGGCTGAGGCAGAAGAATCGCTTGAGCCCAGGAGTTTGAGGTTGCTGTGAGCTAGGCTGATGCCACAGCACTCTAGCCCAGGCAAGAGAGTGAGACTCTGTCTCCAAAAAAAAAAAAAGAAAAGAAAAGAAAAAACAAAAAATCTGGCCCTCTAGGTATTTTCTCTATGTCTATTCCCAGCTGCCCCCTCCTCACTGAGACTCTCTTCTATCCTTCCCCATGCAGATCCCTCAACCTGTCTGCCTACTTCCTCACCGTTCTCTCATCTCCTAGCCCTTGACACCTCTCAGTGTCCTTTATCTCCTGAAGATTATTCCTTTATTACAGAATTCTCATACCCTTCCAGACCCCCACTCCTTGGTATCCCCTCACTTTGTAGGCGCCAGCAGCAGGGTCACTAAGCAGCCTATTGAAGATGCAGAAAACTGAGAGCTGGAAAAGTAAGGCTTCCATTTTGAGGTCATGGGCCAGCCGGTGCAGCATCTTGACAACACAGTGGTTAGTGTGAGCGCTATTCCGCTGGTAGCTCCGCAGCAGCAGCGCATAGGCTCTGACAACAGTTGAGCATGCGAAGCTGCACCAAAACAGGGAGGGAGAGGAAGTCAGCATAGGAAAGACACCGCTCATCCTCACAGCTGCACAATCACCAGCCTGGGACCAACTTAGTGTTCTTAGCCCGCACCGTTTTAGGTAGTCCAGAAAATTAAATTCTTTTTCCGACACCTGGACCACTTGCAACTCCTCCTCCTCCTCATCTTCTTCCTCTTCTTCCTCTGCTCCTTGTTCCTCTGGCCCCTCCTGCCCTACAGACAGAGCGAGGATGACTGGGTCTGTTATGCTGGTTGCAGAGAAGAGCTGGAAGGGGATAGACGTGAAAGAACGGAGACTCACGGGGAAGCGGAGCAGAGAGGATTTGTTTCAGCAACTGGATCTCTTCCTCTGGGGAAATGTCTTGAGAGCCAAAAACATCTCCTTCTGGCCATACCTCCCTGGAGCACAGACAGAAAAAAGGCTTTAACCAGAGGAAATCTGATTTATAATTTGAAGTGGAAAGAATTTAGGCTCACTTCATTTGTCAGCCAGAAACAGAATGCAAACTGTTACCTTAGAGATGAAATAAATATTCTAGGAAAATTTTCCTCCTAAAAAAATCATATAAGAACTGGGAGGCTGAGGTGGGTGGATTGTTTGAGGTCAAGAGTTCAAGACCAGCCTGAGCAAGAGCGAGACCCCATCTCTACTAAAAATAGAAAGAAATTAGCCGGACAACTAAAAATATAGAAAAAAAAAATTAGCCGGGCATGGTGGCGCATGCCTGTAGTCCCAGCTACTTGAGAGGCTGAGGCAGGAGGATCCCTTGAGCCCAGGAGTTTGAGGTTGCTGTGAGCTAGGCTGATGCCACAGCACTCTAGCCCAGGCAAGAGAGTGAGACTCTGTCTCCAAAAAAAAAAAAAAAAAAGAAAAGAAAAAACAAAAAATCTGGCCCTCTAGGTATTTTCTCTATGTCTATTCCCAGCTGCCCCCTCCTCACTGAGACTCTCTTCTATCCTTCCCCATGCAGATCCCTCAACCTGTCTGCCTACTTCCTCACCGTTCTCTCATCTCCTAGCCCTTGACACCTCTCAGTGTCCTTTATCTCCTGAAGATTATTCCTTTATTACAGAATTCTCATACCCTTCTAGACCCCCACTCCTTGGTATCCCCTCACTTTGTAGGCGCCAGCAGCAGGGTCACTAAGCAGCCTATTGAAGATGCAGAAAACTGAGAGCTGGAAAAGTAAGGCTTCCATTTTGAGGTCATGGGCCAGCCGGTGCAGCATCTTGACAACACAGTGGTTAGTGTGAGCGCTATTCCGCTGGTAGCTCCGCAGCAGCAGCGCATAGGCTCTGACAACAGTTGAGCATGCGAAGCTGCACCAAAACAGGGAGGGAGAGGAAGTCAGCATAGGAAAGACACCGCTCATCCTCACAGCTGCACAATCACCAGCCTGGGACCAACTTAGTGTTCTTAGCCCGCACCGTTTTAGGTAGTCCAGAAAATTAAATTCTTTTTCCGACACCTGGACCACTTGCAACTCCTCCTCCTCCTCATCTTCTTCCTCTTCTTCCTCTGCTCCTTGTTCCTCTGGCCCCTCCTGCCCTACAGACAGAGCAAGGATGACTGGGTCTGTTATGCTGGTTGCAGAGAAGAGCTGGAAGGGGATAGACGTGAAAGAACGGAGACTCACGGGGAAGCGGAGCAGAGAGGATTTGTTTCAGCAACTGGATCTCTTCCTCTGGGGAAATGTCTTGAGAGCCAAAAACATCTCCTTCTGGCCATACCTCCCTGGAGCACAGACAGAAAAAAGGCTTTAACCAGAGGAAATCTGATTTATAATTTGAAGTGGAAAGAATTTAGGCTCACTTCATTTGTCAGCCAGAAACAGAATGCAAACTGTTACCTTAGAGATGAAATAAATATTCTAGGAAAATTTTCCTCCTAAAAAAATCATATAAGAACTGGGAGGCTGAGGTGGGTGGATTGTTTGAGGTCAAGAGTTCAAGACCAGCCTGAGCAAGAGCGAGACCCCATCTCTACTAAAAATAGAAAGAAATTAGCTGGACAGCTAAAAATATAGAAAAAATTAGCTGGGCATGGTGGCACATGCCTGTAGTCCCAGCTACTCGGGAGGCTGAGGCAGAAGGATTGCTTGAGCCCAGGAGTTTGAGGTTGCTGTGAGCTAGGCTGACGCCACGGCATTCTGTCTCAAAAAAAAAAAAAAAAAAAAAATTCACATAAGAGGTCAGACAAGGTGGCTCATCCCTGTAATTCCAGCACTCTGGGAGGCCAAGGCGGGAGGATCGCTTGAGCCAGGAGTTCAAGGCCAGCCTGAGCAAGAGTGAGACCCCTCTACTAAAAAATGGAAGTTAGCCAGGTGTGGTGGCTTGTGCCTGTAGTCCCAACCTGTCAGGAGGCTGAGGCAGGAGGATCGCTTGAGGTCATGAGTTTGAGGTTACTGTGAGATAGGTTGACACCACAGCACTCTAGCCCAGGCAACGGAGCAAAGCTCTGTCTCCAAAAAAAAAAATGAGCCAGGCGTGGTGGCATGTGCCTGTAGTCTCAGCTACTGGGGAGGCTGAGGCGGGAGGATCACATAGCCCAGAAGATCAGGGTTGTAGTGAGCTATGATGGCACCTCTGCATTCCACCCTCGGTGACACAGCAAGACCCTGTCTCAAAAGAAAAAGAACAAAATGCAGACAATCTAAATGCTTGACACCTGGTTGAGGAGAAAATGTACATATTCACATAATGGTGTTTTAAAGCCATTAACAATTATAGAAATATATCTGATGAGAAATGATGTTCACCATATACTGAGAAGTGAAAAAATACTACAAATCAGCATGAGCAGTATTTCATTTTTATAAAAGGAGGTATACATGATATTTCTACATATAATGGAGAAAAACACTCTGGAAGGATTCTCATTAAAATGTTAATGATATTTATCTTCATCTAGAATTACAGTAAGTCCTCGCTTAACATTATTAATAGGCTCTTAGAAACTGTGACTTTAGGTGAAACAAAACACAGGGCTCAGAGTGGAAGTCCTCGGCCTTTTGAGGTGAGGGCACGCCTCGTGCCTGCTTGGTGCTCCCTCAGGCTCGAGCCTCAGTCCTGGAAAAGTGAAGAGCAGAAGGGCGGGAGCGTGTGAGGAGGTGCAACAGACAGTGGTGGAGGCCTGACCCTCTGCAGGGTGGCTGCATCACCACCTTGTGCAGTTTTCCAGGTGTGCTTCCCTGCCCTGGACCCACGCTGCTGTCACGTCCCTCTGGAGGGTATGTGTGTGTGGAGACCCGAGCCCGTAAATCCATACATGGGAAGCTGGGTGCGTTGGCTCACGCCAGTACTGCAGTTGCTAGGGAGGGTGGCTTGAGCTCAGGAATTTGGGACCAGCCTGGACAACACAGCGAGACCCTATTTAAAAAAAAAAAAAAAAAAGGCTGGAGCCCCAGGACCCAGGAAGCCTTCTGAAATCTAACCTACTGTCCAAAACTAGAGGACAGCCCATGGCATGGGAAGTTTGTGGGAATAAAATATTCTGCAGCCACCAAAAATAATGTTAATTACTGGGTAATGGGAATAAAAGTGATTCTGTAAAATTAAAAAAAAAATAGAGCAAGTCCTCTAATAACATCATTTCGTTCAAAATCTCCTTATAACATTATGAGAAAAATAAAATTGGTTTCGTTATACATCATTTCACTTAAAGTTGCAGTTTCCAAGAACCTATCAATGACAGTAAGGGAGAATTTACTATATTTTCATTTTTCTTTCCAATTAACTGTGCTTTCTGATGTTTTTCAAAAAAAACCAAAAACCCCCAACAAACCAATCAATACTCCCAGGAGTCAGTGCTCAGTACTGAGTCCCAGAGAGAAAGCCTGTGGTGGGACTTCTCTCTTTGGAGGACTGATAACCCCATACCATGGTGATGGGCTCCTCTTGACCCCAAAGCCCAGGAGGATGGATGGGCAGAGTCCTTACCGGGCAGACCGCAGGAGGGTCAGGGCCTGTGGGGCCTGACCAGCCAGGAGACAGTCTTGGATCCGCACCATGGCTTCCGCCCTCTGCTCTTCCACTGGCACCTCTGAAGCCGCGTCAAAGGGAACCATGGAGTCTATGCTGAGCTCAGGATCCTGGAGATGGAAAAGGCTACGGGAGCAGAGTGGGGGGAACCCAGATCGTCTGCCCAGAGCACTATCCTTGAGAAAGATAGAGTTTCTGTAACCACCTACCTGGGCACAGCACTGTAGCTGCTCAGCCAGGGCTGACCACACAGCCTCCAGTTCTCCTGGGCTATGTGGGACATTACCAGAAGCAATAGCCTGGTCTAGGACTTTCTTCTTCTTCTTTCTCTTCTTTCGTTTGTTCTACAGGGAAAGAACTGTATTAGGATAGCAAGAGAGCTAAGGAGGCCTTTTCCCCATCAATGTCTTCTCTATTACAAAACTAATTAATTAGCTGGAGATTCACACAGTGCCCATTATGTGCTACTCATAGGGAATGGGAAGCAATAATGGACAGTACATTTCCTTGCCCTTGAGGAGCTTGTACTCTAGTGGGGGAGACAGGTAAATAAACAGGTAATTACATTACAGTGTAGGTAGGAGCTACAATGTGGGTGAGCATGAAATGTCATAGCATTTCCCACAGCAGCCATGGGTAAAATAGAGCAAAAAAATTTTTTTAAATGCCATGGCACAACTCAGCACCTGACCCATTCTAC
>NW_012135081.1:6959413-6982241 GCF_000956105.1 Propithecus coquereli
GAGGATTACATGAAAACCTTAGCATGGTGTCTGACCCACAGTCAACACACGATAAATGATAGCACCTATTATTACATAATACCATAGAGCCCTGAGTGTAAAATAGCTCACTGCAACCTAGAACTCCTGGACTCAAGCAATCCATCTATCTCAGCCTCAGCCTCCCAAATAGCTGGGACTACAGGCACACACCACCACATCCAGCTATTTTTAAAATTTTTTATAAAGACAGGGTCTCACTTTGTTGCCCAGGCTGGTCTTGAACTCCCAGCCTCAAGTGATCCTCCTACCTCGGCCTCCCCAAACGCTGGGATTATAGGCATGAGCTACCATACCCAGCCTTGACTTTATTCTAATAGTAACCAATACAGCAATAGATTCCAGACCACCTAACTTTCAATTTAAGGCTCTTTCCATCTCACCACAATGCTTCCGAGGAAATATTAAAGCATAATTACTAAATTCTAAAATTACGACTCCCCAGGGTCTATGTACTTGGCATTTAGTAGGTATTCAATAAATGTTTCCTGAATGAATTAAGACATTTACAGCAGATCAGGGATTAATCTAATGCGAGAAGAAAACTATGGTGGACTCATACTGGCAACACCAACAAACCTCTTTGCCCTCTTAGTTCAGAGTAGTTCTAACACATCAACTTAAGCTGCGGAAAACGTGAGGAAAAAGGGCCCCCTGTCCTTCACTCTCCCCTCACAGCTCTTTCTATGTCCTGGGGCTGCCCAGTACCTGCACCACAAGGCTCCCACGGCTGCGACAGAACCGCTCCAACATCTTGAGGAAGAGGTGGGTGGTTTCCACCAAGTCACGAAGGAAAGAGTGAGGCTGGCATCTCTCATCGAACTTTCGAAACAGTGTCAGGAATAATTCTCGGTACTCCATCACATAGAAAATGTTGTCTAGGAATGGGGAAGAGAAGAAAATGGAAGGACCAGTCTAGAAGGCTTAGAAAAGGACAGATGGATAAAGTTGGGACTGAGAAGGAGATTCTAGTCAGGAGATGGGGAAGACTGAGGTGAGGGCCAGGCCAGGGCCTCACTCTTGATGATGCGGCTGCTCTCCCTCACAGCCTCATCCGGAGACACGTCCATCTCATTCACTGTGGCCAGCAGCTCCTGATAGGCCTTTAGAGCCAGGTGCATCCTGTGAATTGAGGTTAAAGAGGAGAAATGGAGGAAAACTTAGGGCACTGGCTCATGGAAACAGCAACACCCCACCACCCCCAAAAAATGTGCCATCAGAAACAGGATTTCCCAGCCAGTCCTTGCTCCCCAGCTTGCCTACCTCAACCCTGAATCAGGGAAAAAGTACCATTTAGAATTCAGGTATTCAGATTCCAAGCCGGGCCGACATGATCATTCCAACTCCAATAACCATTATACTCACCGGCGTGCCCAGGAGGCAGCCTCCTTGCGGTCAGTCAGCATCATCTCATAGTAGTTGGTGAGGTTCTGCTCAATGAAGTGGAAGATACGAACACTGAGGGTCTCAGAAACCAAGGCTGGCTGGAAGGAGGCAGCTCGGTTGAAGGCCATGAAGAAAGCCAAGGCCCACATATAGTAGGTCTCATCATGCTGCTGAGCTTTCTCCCGAAGTAGGTGATCCTAACATCCAAAAAAAAGACACCACCATGACCTCAGGGCTTCCAACTTTCTCCTGTCCATGATGATGGGGTGGCCCCTGGACACCACTGTAATAATACTTTGGGATCCACAATTTCCAACTCTCTCTTATTCTCCCCTTCCCCTTCCTTTGGGGCAATTTCTCCAGAGCCTCTTTTGTTATACCAATAACTCACTCCCCTCCTGGGCTCCTCAATGTCTCTCAGGGGTCCCTATACCCTTCCCATCTACTAGTCCACATCCAGGGTCAGGCCCCTCGCTTCCTCCCCACCACTGGCCTCATCCCCTCTCTGTTCCATCCCTGATTATCTCCACATCCTTCCTCAGCTCTCACCTTTACTGATCCCATGAGCCGATTATAACAGTTCTCCAGGAACTCAGAGCAGAAGTCTCTGAGGAAGAGCCTCACATTGAGGGCAGAGCGGCGCTGAGTGGACAGTTCCCGGGCAGCCTGGCGACGTTTAGGCACCCTCCGGGGCTGCTTTCCCAAATCTGAACTGTAGTTTCGAAGCTGGGGGGTTGGGGAATTAGAATTACTCCTAACCACCACCCTCCCCTTGTAGCTCTTGTCAGTTTCCTCAGAATAAACTCTTAGAAGGTTCTCTCCTATGGTGCTAAGGGAAGATATAGGTGAAGACAGTGTGGCTAATGCCAGAGGCTCTATTTCTCCTACTGTCAACAACTTTCTAAGCCTAAGAACAGAGAAACTTTAACTCCAGAGATGATTACCCTTCTTAGGCCCTGCAACTCCCCATGTTCCCACCCCAGATGTGAGAATACTCACGTTGTGAAGACCTTTGTGAAAGACTAGGTCCCTCTCCCCAATGGATTTCAACCCCTGGACAATGTAGGAGCCCCCAAACCGAGAATGCCTGCAGGAAAAAAAAAAAAGTTCAAGGCGATTCTTCAATTTCCTGGAAGGTTTATCTCTATTCTCTTTCATGAGCACATCAGAGTGAGTTAAAACTATAAAATGTCATCCAATCACCCATCTTAGAATTTGCCCCAACCCCTCAGCATTCCATAGTGTAGAACAAGAACATGAGTAGAACAGCTCTCTGCCACTCACCTGTTGCTTCGCTGGAGAGCTCGGGTCTTCTTTTCTGCCATCTCTCGCTGGCGCAATACCTCTAGTTCTGCCACATCTGTGCTCCGCTCCTGAGCTAAACGTCCCTGCCCTACTCCTGCCAGCTGCTCAGGATTCTAGATTTGGAACAAGAAAGGCAGGGTCACCGGGACAGTCATTCCTTATCCTGAATTCGCCCCTACTGGAGATAGAAAGAGTCAACAAACCGGGACTATTGAAAGGACCCTGTAGGGTAGTTCCCCCTTACCCGAGGGGGATATATCCCAAGACCTCTCGTGGATTCCTGAAACTGCAGATAGCACCAAACTCTATATATACACACTACGTTTTTTGATCTGCCAACAGAAATGGCTATTAAGTGACTAATGGGGGCGGTGGGGGCCGGGGGTAGAGTATACAGAGTGGGTATGCTGGACAAAGGGATGATTCATATCCTAGGTGGGACAGAGTGGGATGATGTGAGATTTCATCATGCTACTCAGAACAGTGTGCGAATTTAAATACTTATTTATTTCTGGAATTTTCCATTTGATATTTTCGGACCAAGGTCGATCATGGGTAACTAAATCTGCAGAAACTGGAATGGTAGATAAGGAGGGGGACTACTGTACTCAAGACATGGCTACTCTACCTGTCACCTGTCTTCCCGAAATAATTTAGCTGTTATTCCAAGAGCAATTCTGGCCACACAGCAGAAAAGTACACGAGTGGAGGGGACTGGGGCAATAGACCAGGGTCTCACCTGGTCACGAAACATGAGGGAGATAATCTCGAGCACGTGGAGGCTCCACTGCTGCTCAGCTGGTGAGCTGGCCAGGAAAAGGAGCAGGTCGTCCAGGCCACTGAGGTGAATGGCCCAGAGAAGCTGGTCATGGACACTGGCGTCATCGTCAATCTTCTGAGCAGGTGAGTGGTAAGGGCAGAAAGGGAGCTCACTCAGTTCCAGTGCCCTGCCTAGAACTTCTCCAACACATTCTCTGACTAAGGCTCCTCCCCCAGGCTTGTCAGAGGACAGAAAAGCCTAAAAAGGGCAGCTCAACCTAACCAAGCCCAAGAACCTGACTGCTCAAGACCCTCACCTTCTCCTGATCAAGGTCAGCTGGGACATGGAGAATATTTCTGACCAGGAGTAGGATCCGCTCAATCAGCAAGTTGTCTTCCTCCTGCCGTTCCTCCCAACCCTAGTCAGAAGGAGAGTCAGAGGAAGAGATGGAAGGCAGCCAGCATCTACCTTGGCTAGAAGACCAAGGCATAGAAGGGAATCAGGGTTAAAAGAAAGAATTCAAGCAGTCCTGAGGCAGCCAGAGACTATGGATTAGACTACTATATCCCCAAGAACTGGGACCATATCTCGACATCTCCTCTTCTGCCCAGAAGGGGTGAAAAGTGCTGGCCAGGCACGGTGGCTCATACTTGTAATTCTAGCACTCTGGGAGGCCAAGGTGGGAGGATTGCTTGAGGTCAGGAATTCAAGACCAGCCTGAGCAAGAACGAGACCTCATCTCTACCAAAAACAGAAAAATTAGCCAAGTGTGGTGGTACACGCCTGTAGTCCCAGCTACCTGGGAGGCTGAGGCAGGAGGATCACTCGAGCTCAGGAATTCGAGGTTGCAGTGAGCTATGATCACACCACTGTACTCTAGCCCAGGCAACAGAGTGAGACTGTCTCAAAATAAATAAATAAACTAAAAAAAAACAACAAAAAAAAAAGAAAAATGCTAACTGTCCCATGGTATCTTGCAAGGTGAAGACTCACTCACCAACTGCAGCAGCTCATACAAGGTTTCACTGAGGACTCCAAATGCCTTCTCACTGGCAAAGGCCTGAGAAACAGGCGAATAGATCTTAAGTAGTACTCACCTGCTTCTTCCCCACTGTCTCAAATTCTGCCCCAGGGACTCTGAAGGAAAGCCTCACCTCTTTGTAGGCCTGCAAATAAGTTAGCACCTGCAGAAAATGGTGTCCTAGGCTGGGCTCCTTAGGCACACTGCCAAAACAGAGCAAGGCTGGTTGTGTCAAGTTCACCATCAGTCTGGGGAGACAACAATGGAGGCAGAAGTTAAGTTCCTTCACCAGACACAAACACCAAAAGTTGGCATATGGTAAAACTTAAAAAGCTGTGGTGTCAACCTGATAACAGCATCAAATAGAGGCTTGTCCTGGCAGTGCTGGGTAAGGATAGGTAGGAGGTCACTCTGCAGAATCTGGGCTGCCCCCAGCTGCTGCCGCACATCTCGTGTCTCATCCTCATGCCTCAAGTAACGGATCAAATCCTTCACACTCTCTTCAGAGACAGAACAAAACATGTACGTGGAACCCTAGAAGAAGCTCCACCCAGGCCCATGTGCTTTTCACACCCATGGATTGAAAAATTCAACAGATCTCTTCAATTTAAGCAACTTTTTACCTATTTCCTCAAAAGGGTACTCACCTAAGCAATCTGGTTCCTTGTGGTAAGTGTCTCCCTCCAAGTACCCAAGGGCACTGCATGTGGCTAGAAGTTCACAGTTCATCATGTACAAATCCATACATCAGTGGACCAGCCAACAGAGAGAAGGAGGGTGGAGACAGAGGAGACAGAATGGTGAGGCCTGCAGAGACAGGGAAAAATAGCAAATGTAGAGTCCTCTCCCTGAAAAAGACAAGGAACAGGACAAGGCCCTAACACTCAGAATATTCTGAACAAGATCCTCAACTGCTTCACTTTTGTCAGAACCCAAATTGCTACTACCAGTCCCAGGGAACATTTTAAGTTGTGCCTTCTACCTGATGAAAATCAAAGTGTCTCCATCCTATGAATTAAGTACCTGCCCCATACTCTAACCTGGGTCTGAAACTGTAGAAACAATCTGTTTCGGAGTTAAGATAACGGAGTAGAAAAAAAGGTTGGTTAGAGAAGGGTATTAACTATGAGACTTTCACCCTTAGAGAGCTCTGCAGCCTTTGTTTTTATTTCATCATGACATCCTACCATTGACCTTGCTTAGAACTGGTCTGCTGTGGAGGAGCCAAGGTAAAGGGGCAGGGTGGCCTGGAGGACTGTGTGAGGTTATCTGTCTGGGAGCCTTCCCAGATATGGCTTTGTCTCTGCTATTAGAATACTTTATCATTCTATCATTCTATCTGTCATATTAGAAAAAAAAAACAAAACCTTAAAACGCAGTCCCCCTCTACCTTCTGGAGTGCTTCCACATAGGGACAGCTCTGATATACCAAAGGAATTAAGAAAACTCAGCACTGACCATACAGAGATTCTACTTAGGATCTGATATATCCTAGGAGCCCTGAGGTTTCTGGGGCATTGGAGATGTGTGGAGAGAGCTCCTTCACTCTCCTCCCCAAAGTTATTCTTAAACCTTGGTAATCTCAGCAGAAGTCAGCACCTAACAGAATTGATGGGGAAAAGGTGTGAAGAGGAACCGGCAAACTCCCTGTCATTCTCCCCAGAAGAATCATCTCCCTTTTCTGAAGTATGTCCCTTTTAATTAAGGTCCCTAACCCTTGTAGGATAATCAAGTAGGCATAGATCTACGATTCTAGATGTCTCAGAACCTGACACTAGTGACACAGACACAGACACACGTTACATTCTTTACCCTGCTCCTGTGTAAAATCGGGAATATCCATCTATTCTATATCTTGGCACCTTCGGCCACACTGCTGTCTCCCCTTGGCAGCATCCTCTAAAAACACCTCTCCTGGCTCCCATACCTACCTCTAAGACCCTGACTCCACCCCTGTTCCTCCACAGGAAATAGACAGTGAGTTTCCAAAGGACTAAGGTTTAATGCTTGATGTTATCTCCTTGCATTTATGTAACTGGTCTATTTCTTCAGGTTGCCTGCCACCCCCTAGCTCCCACCCCAGTGCCAACCTACTTTCTGACTGCTCAGCCCAGCAACACAGTAAGCCACGAAAACACTCTTGAGTGACCAGAACTAAAAGGAGACCTCCTGTAGCCATCCTTTCTCCAGGACCTACAGATCCTGAAACCTGGCTCCAGTGAGGTAAGTTCAGTATGTGACATCCCTGACTCTCCTCAAAGATACATCCAGCTTTTCCAGAGAGACCACTGTTGTGTGCACATACTCACACATGCACACACACCGAGACTGAAGGGGCTTCCCTGTCTGCTGTTTCCAAGTAGCAGCCTCGAAAGCTGACAAAAACAGACAGCAGAGCAATATGACAAAAACAGACAGCAGAGCAATAAACATGCTGAATCAATATATCGCCTTTGAAATGAGACAGAGCATCACACTTTGGCACTAAAAGCTGTGAAATGAGGAAGTATTCTAATAGCAGAGACAAAGCCATATCTGGGAAGGCTCCCAGACAGATAACCTCACACAGTCCTCCAGGCCACCCTGCCCCTTTACCTTGGCTCCTCCACGGCAGACCAGTTCTAATCAAGATCAATGGTAGGATGTCATGGTGAAATAAAAACAAAAAAATAAAAATACAAAAAAAAAAGAAAAAAAAATTCTAAGCAAGGACTCAGTATTTGTAAAAACGGCCCCAGCAGAGCACTCAAACCTCTGCTTTCTACACATCACTTTACCTAAAAGGCAAAAATAATGAAGACAGTAACAGCCATCACTCCTGGCTACCAAAATAAGAGGGGGAGAACAAAGATAAGGAAGCAGCAGTGCTGGCAGATGCTAGAAGGGGAGACGTTACAGGGAGATGTTACGTAAGAGACCCAGGCTAATCTGCAGTTTTGACAAAACCAGGCTGTGGAGCAACAGGCAAAGAAAAGGAAGAAATGGGTCAGACAACCTATTATAATGCTCCTAGGCCAAAGGCCGCGAGGCAAGCCCATGGCCTTGGGCCTACATTCATTGGAACTGGAATAAAAGAGCTTTCGACAGGGATTCCAGCTCTAGTTGGTAGAAACACATTATCAAAAAATCAGCCACAGGCTGGCATGGTGGCTCACGTCTGTAATCCTGGCACTTTGGGAGGCTGAGTTGGGAGGATTGCTTAAGGTCAGGAGTTGCTCTTGCAAGAGCAAGACCCTGTCTCTATAAAAAATAGCAAAGAAAAATTAGCCAGACGTCTTGGTGCGCTTTCGTAGTCTGAGCTACGTGGGAGGCTCAAGGAGGATCCCTTGAGCCCAGGAGTTTGAGGTTGCAGTGAGCTATGATGACGCCACTACACTCCAGCCTGGGTGACAGAGTGAGACGCTGTCTCAAAAACCAAAAAAAAAAAAAAAAATCAGCCATGCGTTGGTTCATGTCTATAATCCCAGCACTTTGGGCGGCTGAGGCAGGAAGATCACTTGAGCCACTTGAGCCCAGGAGTTTGAGACCAGCCTGGGCAACATAGAGACCCTATCTCTATAAAAAATTTAAAAAACAGCCAAACGTGAGTCCCAGTTACTCAGAAGGCTGAGGCAGGAGGATCGCTTGAGCCCAGGAGTTCAGAACTGTAGTGAATTATGATCGCACCACTACACTCCAGCATGGGTGACTGAGGGAGACCCTGTCTCTGAAAATAAATGTATATATAGATACATATATATATATATGTATCAGCCATGGACAGAAAACTTAGACCTTTCACATTCTTTCATTCAGTTAACAAAAGCTACTCACCCAGTCTTTCTGGCCACATCTTCCTCTCCTTGATTGCTTATAATCTAATTATTTGTATTATATCTATATCACATATATCCATCCAACCCACCACTTTCTGTCAGATCTATGGTTTGGTTGCCTCCTCTGGCTGTTAGACTCCCTACCCAGGAACACAAACATACATGTTCAAAAACATAGAGCTCCTGAAGGTCTCCAAACCTTTGCTCAGTTTATTTATTTCCTCAATTTGGAAGGTCTACCCTCCCTTATCTCTAGAAGTTCTAAGCCTATCTGACCTTCAAGATCGAGCTGAAATGCCACCCCATGAAGCTTGCTTTTTTGTTTCTTTTTTAGAGACAGAGGCCTTGCTGAAGTGCAGTGGTGTGATCACAGCTCAATGTAACCTTGAACTCCTGGGCTCAAGCAATCCTCCCGTTTTAACCTCCCAAGTAGATGGTACTACAGTCATGTACCACCACACCTGGCTAATTAAAATACAATTTCTTTTGTAGAGACAGGGCCTCCCTATGTTGCCACGGCTAGCTGGTCTTGAACTCCTGGCCTCAAGCAATCCTCTCACCTCAGCCTCCCAAAGTGCTAGGATTATAGGCATGAGCCCATTGGTTGTCCATGAAGCTTTTTCTCTCAGAGCCCTCAGGAGGATGGGATTTGATGGCCCGTATCACTCTGTATGTATTTCCTACCCCAGCACCTAACTACTTCCTGTCTTACATTATATTTATCCAGAACAGTTCTTTTCTCCTCTACTAAACATGGTCTCATGCATTTCTAAACACACTGACTCAAGGAACTTTCATATGGGAGACATTCATTAAAAACTGTTGAATGCAACTTGGTATAATAGAAAGAACAAGATAATGGTGAAAAGATGAGGTCGGAGTCCTGGCTTCACTGTTTACTGGTCTATTTTTTTTACCTAGTCAACCTTAGATTCCTCATCTGAAAAATAAGAAGGAGGATACCATGGCAGCCATGAAGGGGCTCCTTAGATTTCTCTTCAAGAGCTTGCCATTCAGCTACAAAGAATGTAATTAGCTGACAGACCCTCCAGGATCCACCTTAACCCTACTGTTCCCTGGAGTGCCCCAGCTAATGACTAAGCATGTGGGCATAGGGCCTCGCAATTTCTGTCCAAAGAGGCCTCCTCCACCAGGGAATCCTTGCTTCAGATTTTTCCGTAAGATTGGCTAAGACTATCAGATCTGCCTTGTTGTCTGAGGCTCTCCCTGCCCCCAATCCTGCTCCCTCCCCCTTAATCTATCACAGGCATACTACACACCTCAATAAACCTCTGGTACCCCTAACCCCATCTGAGTGTCTACTTCTTAGAGGACCTGAACTGAGATACTTACCGTATCTCCCTTACGTGGTTATTGTGGGTAACTTATGAAATCGCTCACGTAAAAGAATTTTGTAAACCGTGATGAATAATACAAAGTTAAATTAAATCGGGCCAGGCGTGGTGGCTCACTGGCTCACACCTGTAATCCTAGCACTCTGAGAGGCCAAGGTGGGGAGATCACTTGAGCTCAGTAGTTACAGTAGCCTGAGCAAGAGCGAGACCCCCATCTCTACAAAAAATAGAAAAATTAGCTGGGCACAGTGGCACACGCCTGCAGTCACAGCTTCGCAGTAGGTTGAAGTAGGAGGATCACTCAAGCTCAGGAGTTTGAGACTGCAGTGACCTATGATGATGCCACTGCACTCTATGTAGGGTGACAGAGCAAGACTCTGCCTTGAAAAAAAAACAAATTAATTAATTAATTTTAAAGGACATAGAGTAACCATGTGACCTAGCAAGTCTACACTTAACATTAGTCTTAGGTATATATTTGAGAAATGAAATGAATGTCCACACAAAAACTTGCACACAAATGTCCATAGTAGCATTATTAATAGCCAAAATGTGGAAAAAGCCCAAATGTCCATCAAGTGATAAATAAACGAAAAGCAATATATCTATATAATGGAATATTATTTGACAATAAAAAAGAATGGAGTAGTGATACATGCTACAAAGTGGATGAAACTTGAAAACATTATGTTCAGTGAAAGAAGCCAAGCACAAAAGGTCATATATCTTAGGATTCTATTTATATGAAATGTCCAGAATGGCAAATCCATAAAGACAGAAAACGGATTAGTGGTTCCTGGGACTGGGGGTAAGGAAGGAATGGGGAGTGACTGCTAATAGGTACAGGGTTTCTTTCGGGGGTGTTTGCTATTAGAAGACCAGGCACTATTGGCTCATCAGCCTAGGAAACATAGCGAGTATCCACCTCTACAAAAAATTTTTAAAATTAGCCAGGCGTGGTGGCCTGCACCTATAGTTGGGAGACTGAGCCAAGATTACTTGAGCCCAGGAGTTGGAGGTTGCAGTGAGCTGTGATCACACCACTGCACTCTAGTCTGGGCAAAAGAAGGAGACCCTGCCTAAAAAAAAAAAAAAAAAACAAATAAAAAAACTGACATTAGATAGTGGCAATGGTTGTACAACTCTGTGAATATACTAAAAACCACTAAACTGTACACTTTAAAGGGTGAATTTTATAATATGTGAATTACAGCACAATACTGTTGTTATAAACAACACTCCACACAATTACTATATATACATACACACACACACACACACACACACACACACAAATATACACTGTTTTCACTATTTTAACTCCAAAAAAAACGAAGGACAAAAATCTCAGGATAGAGTATAATCCTTTAAATTTAATAAATATGATCCTATGAAAAAACTCATTACACTGTCTTTATTTTCATATTTTATCACTGACCAAGTGGGAACTTTGTCAAACACCTTAGACCCAGCATATCTTGACATTTAAAAGAGATGTTAGTTACTTTTCCCACTCAACTAAGTATCAAGCAGTTCAGATGAAGCAACATTCATCTGAAATCAATACTGTAGGCCTAAATGCAAGAACCAAAGGGAAATAATGGATAAAATATTAAATACATTTGCAATTCAAAGTAGAAAATTAATTTACATTTTGAAAACAAAACACTGTGCCCCAAACCAACCCTGCTCCAAGGACCAGCTTTGAGAACCACCAGTAAGAACAGAATGGCACCTAGCATTTGAATTCCAATTCTGTCCAGTAGTAAATTGGTGACTTTGAGCATGGGGCTTAACTTAAACAGTTTCCTTATCAGCATACTGATCAAATAATAATACCTATCCTTATAGGGTAGTAGAGAAGTTTAGATGAGACCATATAAAGTAATGCTACCCAAAGCATGGTCTTCAGACTATTGCCAGTCCACAAACTGTTAACAATCTGCATCCAGATAAGTACAGAAATAAAGCATTAGCACTTACAACATCTTAAAGCAATTTGACACTTAGTTTGTTTGTTGAATTTAATAATAATAATAATAAAAAGCCCATATTCTGTATGTCTTTTTTTTCCATATTATTTTTGTATTTTACAAAAGTGCTTTTAGAAAAGTATTGACCTGCAACAGCTTAATGGAAAAATTCACCTGGTCCTTTACTAAGAAAGTTTGAGAAGCAGTGATATCAAGTATTTCACCCAGTGCTAAGCACAAAGGACCCCCAAAATATTAATTTCCCCTCCATATGTCAGACTATAGTCAGTCACTAAATACTTAGGAAGAACCTTCTACCCAAAAGATAGTGGCACTGCTGAAGGAATTTAAGAAATTTAGTTGCAAAAAACCTAACCCCCACAATATAGAAGAAACAATGTAAAAGATAAGGCAGTACAAGCTCTAAATAAGTGATATGGGGGGAAAAATTATGAAAAACTAGGGCTCTTTTCAGGTTACAGTGGCCAAGGAGAGTTTGTCAGAGGAAGCCTGAGAAGGCTGCACAGGGCAGGCAGCTGGGAATGGGAGGGGTACTTAGGCAGAGAACCACCAGAGCAAAAGCAAAGAGGGAGCCACTATGAATAGACGAGTTTGAAAGGAAAGCAATCGGAAGGGAGTCTGGAACTGGCTTCCTGCGAAAACCTTGTCTTTGTTCATCAATTCGAAGATTTAAGACATAAACTAGGGAGCCACTGAAGATTCTGAGCTAGAAAAGAAAACGATCAAACTGGAGTCGCATACATCCTACTACTGTATCAGTTTAGCCACTCTCCTGAGTGGCCTCAATCTCTCCTCCTTTCACTGCACTCACTCTGCAAAAGACCATAATCTGAGATCAATGCAATCATCTGCTTTCTAGCCTCTTCAGCTCAAACCTACTCTCGGATTTGGTGGACAAAACCAAACAACTATATAATTATACACAACAGATGAGCAGGGCCCTCAACTTGGTCCAGCTAATCTTTTCAGTGTTCCTGGTCTGCTTCATTGGCTCCTCCCAAGGAACATTTGTTTCTATTAATAACTTCCATCATTATTCTCAAGCCCCTTTACGCCACTGCTTCCTATTCCTCTCAGCTGGTATGTCTACCCCCCTTCCTCTTGGGAACAATTAAGGTCATCAGACATGAACTCTTTCAACTCCCTGCACCTAAGCCTAAAAACATACACATTTCGAATACCCTTACCTATTTGCTTCTACTCTAACCCTCCATCTGTAATCTTGATCAATCACTTCCTATGCCTTTGTTGGTTATTCCTCATTTCTCATTTATTTCCAACCTGCCCTTTATACTGGCCCCATCCCCATATATTTCGAGTTGCTCAAAGCTCTTCCATATTAAGGGGGAAAAAAAAATCCAATATTACATAAAACCTTCCCTGGACCCCATGTTGGCTGTTCCAACACTTTTCCCCTAAGTGCTGATATTTTGCAGGCTTGCATCTTAAACCTTCTTCCCATCTCACTCTACACAGACTGACTAGGCAAACTCACCCACTCTCACAAGCTTCAACTACCATCCAAGCCAGCAGCCAGCAAATCAGTATCTCTGGCTCTTCAGGTGCCAATCTCACATATTAAACTAATGAATAGCATTCTCCACTTTTATGTCTCTACCTTACATTCAACATGTCCAAAATTAAACTCATCTTCTCAAGTTTGTGTCCACTTCTGTTTTGGATCTCTCAAGGACTGACACTATCTCCCCAGTTGTTCACATTAGTAGAAACCATAGATACCTCCATCTCACTTAACTCCTTAAGCTCCTCTATTGACCCCTTTCTATCCCAACTGCTACTGCCTTAGTTCAGTTCTCAGTATCTCTTGCTTACTCAACCTCTTCCTAATCTCTTTCCCTGCACCCAGTCTTGTTCCCTTAAATCTAGCCTCAAATGATCCGTCAATATAATACCTTGCTTAAAATATCCTTCAATGGATACATAAGAAAGTTCACACTGGATGTCTCTGAAGAGAACTGGGGGATCTAGGGTAGGAGAAATATTTATCTTTCACTTGGGTACTATTTGAATTGTTTACCATCAACATACAAAACTAAAGTCTCAGTGACTCCCAATGCCTACAATACAAAGTCCTTCATGATCTCTCTGCTGTTTACCTCTCAAGCCACTACTTTAGGCCGGCATGGTGGCTCACGTCTATAATCCTAGCACTCTGGGAGGCCGAGGTGGGTGGATCATCTGAGCTCAGGAGTTCGAGACCAGCCTGAGCAAGAGCAAGACCCCATCTCTACTAAAAAATGGAAAGAAATTAGCTGGACAACTAAAAATATATATAGAAAAAATTAGCCAGGCAGGGCACGTGCCTGTAGTCCCAGCTACTCAGGAGGCTGAGGCAGTAGGATTGCTTGAGCCCAGGACTTTGAGGTTGCTGTGAGCTAGGCTGACGCCACGGCACTCTAGCCCGGGCAACAGAGCGAGACTCTGTCTCAAAAAAAAAAAAAGCCACTACTTTGTCCAGAATGCCCTTCATCCATCCACCTGGCTATTGACTTATCTTTTAAGACTCTGCCCAAAAGGTACTTCCTCCTGACTTCTCCACAAAAAAGCAGCCTCTTTCTCCTTTTTGTCTACTCTGTGTTGTACACAGATTTCCATAATGGCACTTACATTTCATGTTGTATATAACAGTTAAATTGTTTTAAATGTCTATCTCCCTCCATTAGCCTTAGATTTAGATTCCCTGAGGACAGGAATTGTTTCTTATTCACCTTTGAATTTTCAGAGCCTGGTTACTGGGTCAAAATTTCCAGGGGATAATAGTTGGGCAGAAGTGTTTTGAAAATGCTCCCCACGTGATTCTAACTCTATTCCCTGTTGACAGCTGCACTAAAATGTAAACTCCTTGAGATCAGGAATCATCATGACCAGCACACTGTAGGTGCTCAGTAAATGTTTTACCAACCTGAACTGAAATAGACAAGTCTGCAAGTTGAGGGAGGAGAGGTTGGGGCTGGAGATTTGGAGGTATAGGATATAAGATGGTGCAAGAGTGCAGTGAGAGACCTAAGGAAGCCAGGGAGGACTTTTTTATCACCCTGTCACTAACTGCAGGGGACTCATTTACACGTGTTTTTCCTGCCAGACTGTGGATTCCTTAAGGAACAGTAGTAACTCTGTCCTATTGATCTCTGCATACCTGATGCTGAGCACAGTGCATGGTGGATGTTAGAAGTTCAGTGACTTTTTATTGAGTTGTATCAGTGCCACTAACAGAGGGAGGTACAATATTTCAGGGACACAAAGGAAGAAGTGACTAACTTGGCCTAGGACGGCTGGATAAATTGGGTTTTCAGAGGGGCAGTTGAGCTCAGTTGTCAAAGAGAAGTTCATTTGGCAGAGAAGTAGCAAGAACTTCCAAGCAGAGGGAATAGCAGGAACATAGGTGCTGGAGTATGAAAGAGCACAATGCAGATACAACCCTTCCATGTTGCTAGGAGTCAAGTGCATAAGATAAGAAAAATGTTAGGGAGCTTTAGAAAATGAGATTGAGAGGGTCAGGACCAGACTGTGAAAGGCCATGGACACCCACCTACAGATTTAAGCCTGACCACTTTGGCCACTTTGGGTGGCCAAATAGAAGTTTTAAATTTACTATAAAATGATCAGATTGACTTTTTATAAAGGTACTAGTGGCAACATGAAAGGCAGACGAAAGAACTGAGACACTCAAGGGAAGGCGCTTATTTAGAGGCTGATGCTGTAGCCGACAAGCTGAAACAGAAGGGACTGGAGAAAGGGAGAAATCCACTCTACAAAAATCCAAGATTTAAGTCAAGCGGCCTGTGAATTCCTACCGCTGCTGACCACCAAGCCACACACCTGAACTGGTTGGGGAACGCCGAAGTAGAATTCCCCCAGGAACCTTCTGTTCTACTTTTGGAGTTCCAAGCCCCTTCCTATCAGAGACCCATCCCATACGAGGCCCAAGGTGTGCAGAGTGGCTCAGGGTGGGGCCCCGCCCTTGTCTCTAACCAGGTGGCGGGAAAGGGGACTCGGCGCCTCCCAGGAGTGCCCTTCCGGTTTTTCAGGGGACATGTGTCCACTTAGAACCCTCTCGCCGCACACTCACTCACCCGCTCCCCGCAGGTCCTCAGGAGCCCGGAGGAGCCGGCAGCCCTCAGGCGCGCGGCCGCAGCTTTTCCCGCCACCAGGCTCGGCGGGACCAGTCCCCGCCTGCGCGGGGAGGGGCGGGGCGAGCCGGGCTGGTCCACGTGACTCCGTGAGGGGGTCGGCGTGGTGTTGGTGGTGAAGTAAGGGTAAGGAAAGCGAGTGCAAGGACTGTTTTATCCAAGTACATGCTCTACATTGACCTAAAAATCACAGCGCTGTGATTTTGTGCGGCATTGTAACAGAATCGATGTCCGATTAGAGGTGAATTTACAAACATTCTTCCCCTTTCTTCTAGTCAAGTGAACTATTCCAAGTCTTAGCTAGAAAAGTTAGGTTTTATTTGGGAGGAAGGGGAGAGCCGAGGTGCGGGGGGAGTGGTCTTTGAGGGGAAGGGGTTGTCTGTGGTACTACAGCATAAGTTAAAGCTTGCGATGTATGCAAGAGGCTCATAAAAAGGAAGAGATCAACAATAAATATTCATTGGTCAGTTGAGCGTCTCCTCTGGCCTCTGTGAGATGACTGTATTTTGCCAACGACAAAAGAAGGTAGGTTAGCCCAGCTCTGCCCCTGTAGTCCCAGCTACTCGGGAGGCTGAGGCAGGAGGATCGAGGATCGCTTGAGCCCTGGAGTTCGAGGCTGCAGTGTGCCACGATTGAGCCTATGAATGGCCACTGCACTCCAGCCTGGGCAACATAGCGAGACCCCGTCTCTAGGAAAAAAAAAAAAAGAAGAAGATAGGGCTCAAATGAATACTCGAATAATTATCTCCTGAATTGTTAAGCATTTGAATAGAAGGAATCAATTTCTGGGGTATGGAGAAGAGTTAGAAGATATTTGCTTCAAGTTGAAAGGACAAATGAGAGAAGTGAAAAGACACATACAAGAACAAAAGACTAGAACTAGTGATAGAAGCAAAAAGATGCCATTTGAAGAGTTTTGATTTGCTCTAAATTAAAACTCTGAGGGTCAAAGTCTCTCCCTCCATATCCCACACTCCCATCTACATTTGCTCTAGGCATCAAACTTTCTGTTTTGGCCTTAAGGAGCAATTCTGGGGCCTAAGTACTGTCTGCCAGGAGGCCACACCAGGGGGTGTCAGGCAAACCAGTTAAACTGCTTAATTTGTCTAGATTCTAGGCTCACTGCCTACCCCTTATTTAGGTTAGGAGCTCCCTGGCCCAGGGCCACCAAAGAGATCCATTATGCCAGAATGAACACAAAACCCAGCCAGTGGATATTGACAGGTTTATGTGGCTTTACAGAACAACTCAAATCCCAGTGTTCATTTTTCTCAGAGCTACTTCCCCACCCAAGTCCCTGGGGCAAGCATCCCTGAGATAAGTAGGCTAAATGTTCCCATTAACTTCCCTAAAACTTCTTGGTACACTTACACTCTGAGCTAGCCTAATACCTACCTCCATTGAGTCCCCTCTCCCAACCCTTGGAATGCCTTGTCTCCTCTGCTTCTCAGTCTCTTGTGAGGAGTAACTCCCTGCTTCCCTGTTCCTTCAAAAACCAAGAGCCATACACTTGACGGGCAGCAGAGAGTAAAGGCCAGAAACCTAAGGTCTTGGTTCCTGGTGCTCACCACATGGGGTTGAGGAAGGGAGGTATAGCATGACACCTCTTTTCCCTTCCCTAGCTCTCAGAGGCAGCCACACTCACATTCATATGCATAATTGAGCACACACAGCGAAAGGAGGTGGGATGGGGAGGAAGGGAAGTTTGCACCAACCAGCTCATGAATGCAACTTGAAAGATTTCACACAGCAAAAGGGGAAAAAAAAACACACACACATAAGTTAAAAAATAAAGAAATACATGCCCCTCCCCACAGTCTCTTTCTTCATCCAGAGGCTGGATCAGCCCCTCCATGTAAACCCAGAAGCTTTCTACTCCCTCTCTCCAACTGGAGCTTTTACAGCGCCTGGGTCTTCAGTTCAACAGGTTCCCCTGCGACCTCTGGTTGTCCATTGGGGTCACTGGGTCTGACACCCTTGAGGATAGACAGTCTCTCAGAAACACTCTTGAGCCGGGGGAAGAGGAGAAAGTCGTAGAGAAGGCTGCCCAGACCCCCTCCGATGATTGGACCCACCCAGTACACCTGTAAAAAGAAAAGGCATACTCAGTCTTCGGGAGGGGAGAGAGTAGCAAGGCTTCTTCTCTCTTTCTAACCCCCTCAGTGGAAGACAAAACATCCTGCACTTGACACATACATTTGGGCATTATCTAAGTAGAAATCAGCATGTGTTTGTTAGTTTCTTAAACTCTAGACTCTATTCTACTGCCTGTACCTGAAAACTCACCTTTTCTTTTCTTTTCTTCCCCCCAACCCCTGAGAGACAGGGTCTTGCTTTCATACCCAGGCTAGAGTGCAGTGGCATGATCACAGCTCAATGTAACCTCAAACTCCTGGACTCAAACGATCCTCCTGCCTCAGCCTCCTGAGTAGCTGAGTAGGACTACAGGCGCATACCACCACACCCAGCTAATCTTTTAAATTTTCTGTAGAGATGGGGGTCCTGCTATGTTGCCCAGGCTGGTCTTGAATTCCTGGCTTCAAGTGAACCTATCACCTCTGCCTCCCAAACCTCTGGGTCTACAGGTGTGAGCCACCACACCCAGCCTCTTTTCTGATTCATTAAATTATCCCTTTATCCCATGCCTTCTTAACACATATATATTCTATTTGTTGTTATCAATTTGCACTAGTTTATATATTGCTTTCAAAAAATATTTTTTAATTGCAGTAAAATAAACATAACAAAATTTACTGTATTAAACATTTTTAAATGTACAGTTTGGTAGTGTTAAATATATTCACATTGTTGTACAACCCATGTCTAGAACTTTTTCATCCGGCAAAACTGAAACTCTGTACCCATTAAACAACTGCCTATTCCACCACCATCACCCCAGCCTCTAGTAATCACCCTTCCACTTTATTTCTTCAAATTTGAGTACTCTAAATACCTCATATTAAATGGAATCATATAGTATTTGTCTTCTGTGATTGGCTTATTTCACTTAGAATAATGTCCTCTAGGAGAGTCCATGTTATGGCATGTGTCAGAATTTCTTTCCTTTTTAAAGCTGAATAACATTCCATTTTTATATATACTACATTTTGTTTATCCATTGAGGGACACTGGGGTTGCTTTCACCTCTTGGCTTTTGTGAAAATGGGTGTACAGCTTTGAAAATTTTTAATATTATTTTCATATGTTTGGCTTACATATAGTCAAAACAACATAAACATAAACAATATTTATTGATGACTCACTCGATACCACATTCTGTGCTACATGTTTCACACGTAAAACTTTCACACATTTCTCATAACACCTCATTTTACAGTTAAACTGAGGTGCAGAATGATTGAGTTATTTGCCCATAGTCACACACAAGGCTAGTAAAGTGTTAGAACTGGGATGGGGCCCAGGCCCATTTGTGCTCACAATACACCCTGATCACTGAGAGCAGACATTTTTGTCTTTATCTATTTATATTTATGTTTATATTTATCCTTCTAGTCCCTAGTTTTGGCATCCAGTGGATACTCAGTAAAAATCCCTGACTAACCACAGAAGGAACAATATGAGCAAGAGCCTCTCTTTTTGGCAAAATAATGAATCCTGCTCACACAGACATGCCAAACTCTCTGACAGCCCCATAGCTGAGTGCTGGTAGAGCACTCAGATGGAAAGCAGGAACCCAAACTGGAACCTGCAGTCCACACCCATCCAGAAGGGCTCCAGGATCTTGCCCCTCTCCCCTCACTCACCCAGTGATTGGTGAAATTCCGGGTGAGAATGGCAGGAGCAAAGGAGCGGGCAGGATTCATGCCTGCACCAGTATAATGCATCTGCAAAAAACACAGTTATAACTGAAACAACCCCCTACTCCACCCTAGCTTCTCTCGCCACAACCCACATTGCCCCTGAGAGCCGGCATCTTGTCTCTAGCCAGCAGCAAATGGGGAGGCACAATCTGCATGACTCTCTAAGGATTGCCACAATGGGGTGAGGGCACAGATGCCCCACCTGGAGACAGACTATGGAGCCACAGGCAAAGCCCACATCTGCCATGATGCATGCATTTCTGCCTTGGGGTCAAGGAGGACTAGATATATTGGTCGCATGAGAGGGATAGGGCAGAGTTGATTCCTCTGTGCCAATACAGAGTGAGCTGGGTAATGTTCATGTTTGACAGTGGGGTGGGCAGGAAGAATCCTTAAAAGTCAGGAAAGGTTTGAGGGCCCTGGAATCCTTGAATGATAAGCTACCCCCCCTCTCCTGCTTACCCCAAAGAGGTGCCCCAGGGTGAGGGAGAAGCCAACAGCCAACGCCACGGATCCCAGGCGGCCATTCCGCCTCTCGTCGTACGTGGCAAAGATGCAGAGCACGAACTGGAGCGTCAGGAAGATCTCCACCATTGTGGCCTGGCCCACGCTCACCCCGGGGTGCAACTGGGCAAAGGAAGAAGAAGGGAGGCAGCTCATTAGGGCTGCCACAGTGTTACCTCCTCAAGGCTTCCCAGGCAGGGATCCCCTTATGGCATCAGTTCCCTGGAGAGGAAGGATAATACAACATCCTTCATAGTAAATGCATTTGTATCTTAATTTCTCCTAACAATACTCCCCCATGGTAGAAATGGTTGCGCCCTCTTACATGGATGAGGAAACTGAGGCCCTGTAAAGTAAAAGTTTTCTCAAGAACCTGCAAGCAATTGGAAGGAAAACTGAAAACCAAATTCAGTTTTCATGATTCTCAGTCCAGGGCCCTGTGCTTTCCTTCCACCTCCAAACCGCCTATCAATCCTCCCCACTCTAACTCACACACACACACACACACACACACACACATATGTGTGCGTGCACACGCACAGGCAGACACACACACACACACACACGCACACACACACTATCCCAGAGCCCAGGGGAGCTGATTCACCTATGCCAGGCATGTAGTCAAAGCAACAGAGAGTCAGGATACCAGATTCCCCCAGCCCCTCTCAGCTGACCATTACCGTGTTGAGTGCTAGGTTTCCTCGGACGGCAGACGGCGTAACACTATACAGCACAGCAGCCCCCGCCACAGCTCCCAGGAGCTGGGCTAACATATAGCAGAAGGCACGGAGCAGGGACATCTGGGAGCCCACAAGGAAGGCAAAAGTGACTGCAGGATTGACGTGGGCTCCACTGATGTGGCCCACAGCCTGCACCAGTGTAGCCAGGGCAAGGCCAAAGGCCAGAGCCACCTGCAGTACAT
Organism: Propithecus coquereli; assembly: GCF_000956105.1. Classification (NCBI taxonomy): domain Eukaryota; kingdom Metazoa; phylum Chordata; class Mammalia; order Primates; family Indriidae; genus Propithecus; species Propithecus coquereli. Next base: position 6,980,490 of record NW_012135081.1, read on the forward strand.
GCAGGGGTCCAGGAGCCCAACGCAGTGAGGCCCCCAGTCCAAAGAAGACATAGAAGAGGGTGGCAAAGAACTCAGCGAATATGGCCCTCCAGAAGGAGGTTGACCGAAGTTCCCACATGGCAGGGGGGATGGGCACAGCGCCTGGGTCCCTGCTACCCCCCTGGCCTGATCTGGGTGGACAGTCCCCTTTATAGAGGACCCTTAATCCCTGGGAGGAGCAGGCTGGGGTAATTGGCCCAGCCTCTTAACCCCTTCACAGCTGTGGAGGGCAGGACCCATTCCCATACATCTGACAAAGCTTCTGGATTTTCCCCTCCCTCCTCAACTGGGAGTTGAGCTCAGGGAGCCATGGGGGTGACAGTGGGGTTGAGGTCAGAGCTGGAGGGACTCTGAGAGGGAGGGACCAAGTAACAGTGGGACTAGAAGAGTCTGCCCTTCTATTTGTGTCAAAGTTCAGGTTCACAGTCCTGACTGACTTCTCTCTTAGAACATTCCTCAATTTTCTTTGGAAGGTCCATCAAGCTGAGCTCATTTCATGAGGGCTGAGCTCCTGGGGACCTCAGGCTCCTCTGAGTCTACCAGGGGTAAAGGTGGGGGTGGGGGTAAGGAGTGGGGCTCAGCAGGAAAGTTGGATAACTGAAGAGAATTCTTTAGTTCCCTGGGATTAGATGGCCTTCTCCCATTGGCTAGTTTGGGCTGGAATCTGTGGACCCTGCAGCTCTGGGATAGAATAGTTCTGCTGCGTATGGCTTTCTCTGAGCCCGAGTTCCCTACCCTCAACCCATGACAGCACCTCCCTTTTCAAACCCTCAGCTGGCCTTTTAAACCACAGAGACTGACAGAGAGAAGACACTATCTTCCGTGCATAGACTGGGAGTGGGGTTGGGGGACTAGGGAGGGAAAAGTGACTAGTATTTAAACCGCAGAATCAGCTTGTACTTCATCTTTCCTAGCTACAAAGTCACAGCAGGAAGTCATGAAAGGAAGGAAACTGAGTTATGGCTGAAAAGCAATGAGAGGATCTAATGCCCTCTAACATAGCCATGGACACTGGAGTCCTACACCTTGAAACCCAGGAACAGGTCAAGGATTTTTCCCAGATCTGACCCAAGGATTCAGACCTGGGAAAGCAGGCTGGTCAAGGAGAGAGAAAAAGACAATATGGGGAACAAAAGCTTTGGGGGAAAGGTTCAGCTGTGCTCAGGCTTGGTGAGGAACTTGAGACCTAGGGGTTGGGGGTATGGCGATGGGGATGGATAGGAAGAGAGTTATAGCAAAGGTGAAGGGTCCATCTAACCCATTCACTGGCAGGAAGAGTTGCTGAGAATAGGTCAGAGGACACCTAAGGGGATTAGAACTCCTGATTTCATAGAATAGAAACAGTCCATCAGAGGTCTTTGGAGTCTCTTGCCTTCTAGAAGCCCCACTAATCTTCTGATTTCAGGCTCCGTAACCCTCGATGCATCTCAAACCTCAAACTTCTGGGTTCAAGTAATCATCCTGCCTCAGCCACCTGAGTTGCTGGGACTACAGGCGTTCACCACCATGCCTGGCTAATTTTTTCTATTTTTAGCAGAGATGGGGTCTCCTTCTTGCTCAGGCTGGTCTTGAACTCCTCGGCTCAAGCGATCCTCCCACCTGAGCTCCCAAGTAGCTGGGACTACAGGCATATGCCACCATGCCCGGCTAATTTTTTTTTCTATATATATATTTTTAGTTGTCCAGCTAATTTCTTTCTATTTTTAGTAGAGA
>NW_012135081.1:6983473-6989039 GCF_000956105.1 Propithecus coquereli
GAGACTATGTCTCAAAAAAAAAAAAAAAAGGAAATTTCAGATGAACATCTTCCCCAATTAGCAAAGGTCACTGATGAGCAGGATAATATATGCGAATCATTTGAAGACTATGCAGCTGTTATAGCCCTATTAATTGGAGAATACAATGAAAGATTCACTGACTTTGAGAATCATGACATCACACTCAAATTAGCATTTCAATCTCACCTAGTTAGTAGTATCACCAAGGCACCTAAAGAACTACAGATGGAATGGATTGAGCTCTCAGTAGATGACATTTTAAAGTCATTGTTTGATGCTAAGAAAGATCCGATTGAAATAGGGGAAAATGCTGTATAATACCCATGCCTCCAGCAACATGCCCGAAAAATGCTGTCTTGCTTTTCAACCACTTATTGCTGCGAATCTACATTCTCCTACCTGCCTAAATCAGAACGCCCTTAAGGTCACAAATGACTGATACCCATCTAGAGGCTCAACTGAAACTGTGGATCTCCATGCTGCAACCAAATATTCAAATGCTTTACAACAAAAAGCAGACAGAGCAATGTCATTAAAAGGTTAGTTAACTTTACAATTAACAAATAGTTTTCATTTTTTGTAATTATTAAGTACGTTAGATTTTTACAAAATAATGTACATGTTAAAGTATGTCTAATTGAAGTTTCTTGAATGTGGTCTTACTTGATTATAGCTAAATTAATGTAGCCTTCCAACATGAACAGGTTCTCCACCCCTGCTCCGGAACATAGTATAGCATCATCTTGTAAAATGAACAAATTACATACTTTCTGACTCAGGAACTTCACTTCTTACTTACATACACAAGAGAAACTTTCCTACATATACACCAGGAGACATGCACAAGAATGTTTAGAGCAGCACTGTTCACAATGGCAAAAAACTAGAAAGCATTCTCCATTGATAGGTATAGTCACACAAAGAAATATTACTCAGTAGTCAACAGGAGTGAACCACCACAGTGACACTTAATAATAGGGATGAATCTTAGTAATAAAATATCAAGTAAAAAAAAAAGTCCCAGAAGATTATAAGTGGTATGAAAACCTTGTTATAAAGTTAAAAAAACTACAATAAAAATGTACGTTTTGGAATACATATATTAATAGATAAGATAAGGCCGGGCGCGGTGGCTCACGCCTGTAATCCTAGCACATTGGGAGGCCGAGGCTGGCGGATTGTTCGAGCTCAGGAGTTCGAGACCAGCCCGAGCAAGAGCGAGACCCTGTCTCTACTAAAAATAGAAAGAAATTAATTGGACAACTAAAAATATATAGAAAAAATTAGCTGGGCATGGTGGCACATGCCTGTCGTCCCAGCTGCTCGGGAGGCTGAGGCAGTAGGATCGCTTGAGCCCAGGAGTTTGAGGTTGCTGTGAGCTAGGCTGACGCCACGGCACTCACCTGGGCAACAAAGTGAGACTCTGTATTAAAAAAAAAAAAAAAAAATAGATAAGATAAAACTACACAAAAAAAGAAAACAAAGAACGAACACAGGATTCAGTTCAGGATCACGTTTACCTTGGACTGGGAGGGAAAGGGGAAGAGGTAGGATACATACGTATCATACATGTAGATTTATGTGCTCGTCAAGATTCTAGTTTTTCTGTTGGGTATATGTTTAATAATAATATTTAATCATTATTAAAAACAAACAAATAAGTGGGAGCCATCTATAAGCCAATGAAGAGAGGACATCATGAACAAAGGAATATTCTGTGTACCCAAAATTCATGAAGAACAGCAGCAACAACAGTAATACTTGCTTTGCCATGTTCTAGGTGGGCAAGTTATCCCTACTAGATATAGGATCCAGGAGGGCAGGGACCATGTCTGATTTTTCCACCACTGCAAACTTGGTGCTTGACATACACAATGCAGTAGATGAATATTTGTTGAATCAATTATGTAAGCTTTCTGAGTCTCAGTTTCCTCTGGATCAAGTGAGATAATGTGGGTAAAGAGCCTAGTGTAGTGCCTGGCATAGAGCAAAGCTCTTAATAAACAGGAGCCATTTGATGAGAGTTTTATTAACAGGACGGGGTTATCTCTCCCCACCAAACCTACAGCCTCTTATAATAAGGAACAGAAAGACAAAGGACAGCTAATTTAACCCCTTGTAAACACCAAACAAAATGGGTAGATTTGCTTATTTGGAGCTACCAACCTCTCCCCTTTATTCCTCATCAAATGTTGACAAGAACTCCATGGAGAACTGAACCCCAGCCCGTTTCCTTTCACATCAGCCTCCCACTTAGCTGAGCGGCAGCCTCTTTCACATCTAACTAGAGATGAACTCTCAAAACCTCACTTGAGTTTTTGTATAGATTTACATACAATCAGCATGCTCCTTGTTTTCTATTAGACCAGTCTTTTTAAAGCAGTATCAAAAAAAATTTTTTTTAAAGGCCATGACTCCTTTGAGAAGTGGAATCCAGCCTTGCCCCAGCCCCTGCATGGTATGGGAGGAGTTCTCACTAATGCCAGGGCTCTGGCAGTCTCTGAGAAATCTACCGCCAGGCTGCCTGGCCCTTCTGACTCCTGTCGCTGCTGGTGAACCACAGCAAACATGACGAGTACCAGATGGAAAGTGGAGAAAAACTCCATGTCGAGAGCCTGGCCTACATTACTCCTTCTACTCACCTAGATGAGACCAGAGATGCTGGGACCAGGGGCAGTGGGACCTATAACATCCCTCCCACTATCTACGTATCTGGGAAGCTTTGAACAAAGGATCTGTAGCAAGTCACCCAAAATCCTGAGTCTAACTCATTGGCCTATTTGCATTGTATTAAATGTGGCTTAGAGGATGCAGAGAGCAAGAGTCCTCCCTGCTTCGCTCATTCCTTCATGTCCTATCAGCTAACTACCCTCATTACCTGCCTAGTGTCACTCTACTTGGGGAGGAGGCTGTTGCTTACCCGCCTGACCATCTGGGCTGTAGCTGTCTAGGGCAGTGTTAGAAGAGAACTGAGATCAGGATGGCTCCTGTGCTCTGAGCCAGGACATAGGCCACCCCCCAGAGAGGGTCAAGCTGGTGGGCACAGAGCAGTGCCAGTTAGAGCTGGATTTGTCTGGGTCCCTAAGACCTCACCAAAAACCTGTAGCAGGCTCACCATCACCAGCCAAGGCTGGCTTCAGAGAGTGAGGGGCAGTGTCTGGCACAGGACTCCCACTGGGGCATAAGGCCCCAAGGACAACCCTTACAAAGATCAGGGTGCTTAAGCCTTCAGCTAGTACCTTTCTCCAAAACCGCCAGTTCCACAGGTCCTGGGGTACAGAGGAAGCAGAAGGGAGAAGGCAAGTTCAGGCTGTCTGCATAGGCTAGCAGCATATGCCCCACCCTTCTTCCTGCTAGTCTCCCACCCCTCTCCTCCTTATCCTCTCTCTTTTCCCTTCTTTACTTAAAACACCCACAAGGGCCAGGAACAGTGGCTCATGCCTGTACTTCGGGAGGAGGAGGTGGGAGGATGGCTTGAGGCAAGGAGTTCAAGACTGGCCTGAGCAAGAGCAAGAGCTCGTCTCTATGAAAAATACAAAAATTATCAGGGTGTAGTGGAGCACACCTGTAGTCCCAGCTACTTGGGAAGCTGAGGCAGGAGGATTGCTTGAGTCTTGGAGTTTGAGGTTGCAGTGAGCTATGATGATACCACTGCACTCTAGCCCAGGTGACAGAGTGAGACCCTGTCCCAAAAAAACAAGCAAGCAAACAAAAAAAACCCAGCCAGGCCTTAGCCTCTTAATTCTGCACCTACTGACGCCTAAGCACCTGTCTTGAAAGAGAGAATAAGGGAGTGGTCAGAGAATAAGCTACCACTTGGTTGGACAGGGATTTGATAGTGGATAAGAGGAAAGGTTTCTGTTCTCAACAGAAGGATGGAGTCAATACAGAAAGGTGATCTCTCCTCTCCTCAGGAATCTTATCTCCCAGATTACCATTTTGCCAGCCTGGCCCAGAGTCTCTGTTGGCTATCCTGTTCCAGTTTGGAGAATACTTTTTAGGTCTAGGTGAGTGGAATTGGGAAGTGAGGAACAAGTATTTCAGGTGCCTCCTCTGGAGAAAGAGGCAGCCAGAGAGAAAAGCTGGAAACACCTCATCTCCTTCCTTCAGCCAGTAGGTAGAAAGAGCATCATCTGCCACCTCCCACACCTAGCTCCAATCAGCGTCCTCCCCAGGGAGCCTTAAACGCTTGTACTCACAGCCTTCTCACACCTAGGCATCTACTTTCCCCAGCCTTGGCTCTTCTCCCACCTACAAAGCTCTTCCTTCTTTAGTCCTTTGACCCCAGACTCCCTGAGTGAAGGGCATGAGCTGACAATGGCTTCTGTCAATCAGAGATGCTTACAGTGAGGGCAAAGACCCATCCTTCCACTTCCTAACCATCTTTATGAAGCCAGGTTTCAGGAGCCAGAGAGGTAAAGAGAAAAGCTTAAGGTGAGGATCTGGGAGAAAATGAGAATAATTGCAGGGGAGGCAAGATAGGACATCCCCATCCTGTCTATATGGGCTGGGGTTCTTTTAAGGGGTTGCAAAAATTTTTTAGCTGTTGATTTTCCACCTTTTTTTCCTTCTGGCCTTAAGTAAACATACAAACATTTTTAAAGTGTTTTTCCAATAGGAGCTACTGAAGTGAAGAAAGGATTTGCAAAATAACAAATTTGGGTAGTTACAAAGTTATTGTAAATCTTAATAGCTGTAGTAGTAATCATTGTGGGGTCTCCTTTATCTCTACACTTACTTATCTCTCTCTCTCTCTTTTTTTTTTTTAGAGACAGGGTCTTACTCTGTTGCCTCACTGCTGTGCAGTGGCACCATCATAGCTCACTGCAACCTCTAACTCCTGGCCTCAAGTGATTCTTCCACCTACTACTAAAGCGCTGGGATTGCAGGCATAAGCTACCATACCTGGACTTAAAGTATCTCCTGATTACTAATGATCAGCTTTTCAAACTTTATATTCCTGGGGCCAGTGATCCTAGGTTTATTCCTCCCTTCAATAAAGAAGACTCCGGCCTGCAAGGTGGTTTACACCTGTAATCCCAGCACTTTGGGAGGCTGAGGTGAGAAGATCACTTGAGGTCAGAAGTTCAAGACCAGCCTGAGCAACATAGAGACTGAGACCTGAGACTCCTACTATCCCCGTCTCTACAAAAAAAAAAAAAAAAAAATTAACCAGGTGTGGGTGTGCCCACCTTTAGTCCCAGCTACTTAGGAGGCTGAGGCTGGAGGATCCATTAAGACCAGGAGTTTGATGTTATAGTGACCTATGATCATGCCACAGTACTCCAGCTTGGGTTACAAAAGTGAAACTCTGTCTCTTAAAAAAAGAGAAGGCTCCATTTCTCAATCCCAAGAGAGTGCTATCAAAGCATATCCATACTAGGCCGGGCGCGGTGGCTCACACCTGTAATCCTAGCTCTCTGGGAGGCCGAGGCGGGCGAATCGTTTGAGCTCAGGAGTTCGAAACCAGCCCGAGCAAGAGCGAGACCCCATCTCTACTAAAATTAGAAAGAAATTGATTGGACAACTAAAAATATATAGAAAA
>NW_012135081.1:6990044-7012969 GCF_000956105.1 Propithecus coquereli
AAAAAAAAAAAAAAAAATCTACTTAGCTGATTTTACAGAGTTGTATGAGGATCAAATGAGATATACTCAAGTAATATACACATGTGAAGTTAGCTGCCTTAAATTGAAGTATAAATGAATTTATTGGTGAATCAGTCATGTATAAACATAATTTATTATTATCAAGTATTGAACATCCTCTCTAGTGATTTCAATATGGGTGACTAGAGATATGGTCCTCAGGGACTAGGTGATCATCCATCTCTGCTTCTACCATGTGGAATCTCTATTCCAGCTCCATGCTCAGAATGCCAGGTCAGCATGTAATCCAGCTCCATTGTGTGGACAGTTTCAGTAGGACAAAGGCCCCAGCATAGCACAAGCCAATCCAGCAGCCCCTTTGGCTAGTGTCTGAGCCCCCACCCCCCTTCTCTCTCTTTCTCTGGTTATGTTTTGCTGACTGCTAACTCCTGACAAAGTCCAGAATAATCACCAAGCTCTGAGTGCATCATCTCTCTCCCATAGTTAAGGGCTCCAATTAGCACTTGAATCAGGCCATGGCCCCCACATGTTAGAAATGGAGTAATCCAAGAAATAAAATGATAAAGGGATTAGCCTGTCCTATCCTTGCTTCTTTCTCTCTCTTTCTTGCCTACAGAGTCAGAAACAATCCCAAGCCAGGCAGACCAATGCTCACTATGGGTCGGGTCCTGTTCCAAGCACTTTATATTTGTTATCTCACGTATTAGTGTTCCCTAGGGTTGCACCTTCAGTTCATTCCCTACTTTAGTCTATACCCTCTCCTTGGATGACCTCATCTACAATCACCTCTCTCTTTAAATTTATATCTATTTTCACCTGGTTGTCCCATAGACACCTGTCCAAAACTGAACTAATTATCTTTCTCCCATCCAAACATGTTTCTCCTTCTCCCCTTAAGTCAGAAACCTATGAGTCACCTCTGACTCCTCTAATCCTCTCACTCCCATCTAATCAATGACCAAAGCTCTACCAATTGTACTTCTTAGATAGCTGAGTCCACACCATGTCTCACTTGAGAACTCTAGTGGTGTCAGACCATGTTTGTCCCTCTTACTAGTCTCATCCCCTCCAATTCATTCTCCCTGCTGCTGCCGGCTATATTTTTATATGAGTACCTGTAATTTGTCATTTCCCTGTCTTCCCTTCAATGGCTCCTGCATGCCTAAAAAACTCCTCATCATGGCATAGGTGGCCCCTCATAATCCAGTCTCAACTTTTCCAACTGCTCTCTTTAGCTCCCCAACATAAGACTCTGGCAATATTGTGTTCCTTGTGGTTCCTTAAACACTTCATTCTATTTCCCGGTGCTTTAGCCTAAGCCGTTTCCTCTGCCTCAAATATCTTTCCCCCTTTTATCTGTTAAATAAAATTTGGTCATTTTCTAATTATTATGCATGAAAGTTAAGAATTATAATACAACAAGCAACAAGGCAAGTAAATCAAATGAATGATGAAGGTAAGTTTATCAGATGAATGGTCTGTCTGTAAAAGTGAAATAGTATAAGAGATGGCAGGTAAAGCAATTCCCCGAGTAGGGAATGAAGTAATGGATGTGTCTTAAGTCAGCGCAGGGATGTGCAGTGATTGCTTCAGCCTTCACTCCAGGATGGAACTGACAGAGAAATCCTACGAAACACAATCCTGGAAGCTTCCTCTCACTACTACCAAAATGCAAAGTATTGATAGAGCAGGACTTTTCTGAAGGAAATCTCTCCTCCAGATACTTTGCTCCTAGGCTTAATAGGAAACAAACCTCTCCCCTCACTTATTAAGCCGACTGAAAAGTCTGGGCCAGGCTGACCCCTGGTGGACATAATCAGCTACTACATCCCAAAATGTAGGCACAAAACCATCTCCTTTTATACTCATTTAGTTATTCAAAAACAATGAGCACTGTGCTAAACGGAATACTGAGGCCTTGGGGCACAGAGAATACAAGACTTAATCCCCATTCTTAAGCATTCACAACGTAACAAGTGAGATAGGTAGCTGTCTATTTATTTAAATGTTCCCTTTGTAGCACTGGGGAGATGGGAGACCCATTAGAAGTCCCATGCAGGGACCGGGTGCGGTAGCTCACGCCTGTAATCCTAGCACTCTGGGAGGCTGGGGTGAGAGGATCGCTTGAGGTCAGGAGTTCCAGACCAGCCTGAATAAGAGCGAGACCCTGTCTCTACTAAAAAGTAGAAAAAAAAATTAGCCAGGCAACTAAAAATAGAAAAAATTAGCTAGGCATGGTGGTGCCTGTAGTTCCAGCTACTCGGGAGGCTGAGGCAGGAGGATCACTTGAGCCCAGGAGTTTGAGGTTGCTGTGAGCTAGGGTGACATCATGGCACCCTAGCCCAGGTAACAGAGCGAGACTATGTCTCAACAAAAAAAAGGTGGGGGAGTCCAATCCAGTAGTCCAGGGGAGAAAAAAATGTGACAGAGATTCAATGATAGTCAAGGACTCACTGGTTTCTGGGCAATTGGCTGGATATGGGTTGTAGTTCAGAGTCAGAGAATCTAGGAGGAGGTGGAAATTGATGTAGGAAGATGAGGTTAGCTCAGTTTGCAGTGACTGGGGGAACATCGAGGTAGAAATGCCCAATAGGTTATTGAATATACAGATCTGGAACTCAAAAAATAAATATAGGGTATATGAATTAAAATAAAATCTTAAGGCTTTCTGCCACCGGCTGACTGAATGGACCCCCTCTTGGCCAAGGGGATATCCTAAAACTAAATTTCCTGCCAGGAGGAGGGCAGTCAGACATGCCTCATCATGCCTGCCTCCCTTCTTGGAGACATCCTTTATAACCCATTAACAGGCCTAAGGGTATGCAAGACAAACTTGCAGGTCCTCAATTTACACAACAAATATATGTCCGGTGGCTTGTCTCTGATTAACAGAGCTCCTTATCTTAAAACATTCCAAGCCTTTAGACAAAGCTCCATGGTTCTTTAACCAATTACAAGCTGAAGAATCTTTTTTTTTCTTTTTTTTTTATATGGAACGCTTCACGAATTTGCGTGTCATCCTTGCGCAGGGGCCATGCTAATCTTCTCTGTATCGTTCCAATTTTAGTATATGTGCTGCCGAAGTGAGCACTAGTCAAAGAATCTTTAAACCCACCTATAACCTGTAAGCTCTCACTTGGAGATGGCCCATCTTTTTGGCCGAACCAATGTATGCCTTCCACATGTTGGTTTATGACTTTACCTGTAATCCCTGTCTCCCTGAAATGTATAAAACCGAATTGTAACCCAGCCACAGTGAATCCACTGGCTCCAGGTCATGGCCCTCAAATTTGGCTCAGAAGACATTTCTTTAAAATTATTTTACAGAGTTTGTCTTCTTTTCTGTTGACAGGTAGATATTTTGAAAGTCCTTCTACAATAGGTGACAGTAGACTGCACCAGAGTAGATGAGAAATTCAGAGAGAGTATGTATTCATATTAGGCAAGAAGATATTAACTGAGATCTTCAACAGGCTGGGATTCCCTCACCTGCTTAACCATTTCTGCTTTTCTGGCCGTAGCTGTTACTTTAGGGAAGTCTCTCCCCACGGCTCCCATATACTATATTTGAGGCTTCTCCTTTGTTTCCTGAGCATCCTGTAATCACTTCAACCACAGCAACTAGTTTAACCAGCCCCTTGACTGAACAAATTTCAATGATCCCTAATATAATCCTCTCCTTTAACTACTTGACCTTTTGAGTTATTTCCCAGAAATGGTGGATGTTCTGCAAGACAAAGGAGTTGAGATTACAAAAGCCCTAGAGCAGGATTCCTGTGGTCAAGAATGGCCTTCTCCCCAGAACTGCCCCAATGCACAAGCCCTTTGTGAGACACACCATTACCTGCCCCAAGGCACATGGCCCCTCCTTTAAAAGCCCATGACATTCCTTAGTGTGGTGACGGACTTGAGGCAGCTTCTCCCATTCTCTGGGCAAGATGTCTGTCGTATTAAGAATTTGTTTCTTCATTGGCAATCCTTGTCTCAATAGTTGGATCTTTGTGCAATGAGCAACTAGATCTGGACGAAACCCCCTTGCGGTTTCAAAATAGTGAATCGTATTGCAGTGGCCATTGTAGGCCCTGGAAAGATGGAACTATGTTTTGTGAAGCTATATCTAGATTATCCTCATTTAATTTTTACTAAGATCTAAGGGCTGTATGTAATTTCTATTTTACAAATGAGAACACTAAGGCTCAGAGAAATGATTTGTCCAAAATCACCCAGGGGAGTCAGGATCAAATCTAATTACTTTACTGTTTAATTCTATATTTTTAAGCAACTGGTTACACCATCTCTCTAAAAGTCCTATTTAGTTCAAACATGAGCAACATTCCCCTACACAGAAAAACTAAATAAACTGCAGCGGGGGGTGGAACCAGAGCAGAAATCACTAAGATGGTTCCTGCCTGCCGTGCATTGGCTCCCGCGCGTCATCATGCTGCGCCGCCGCCTCTCACGCACCACATGACAGGCGAGCAGGCGGGCGGATGGCAGGATCTCTAGGCGGGGGCGTGCCCCGTGCATCCATGGCGCAAGATGGCGCTGCCCTTTGCACGCTCTTTGCGCTTGTGCAGCTGGGGAGCCAAACGATTGGGGATTGCCGCTACAGAGGCCCGGAGAGGTAGGGTTATCTCTTTTTACTCTCTTTTACCTCCAAAACGGTTTCCGTCTGATTATTCCCTGAGCTCGCTCCGAGGTGAACTACTCCAACCCTCTCGGGTCATTTCCCTTTCCCCGTCTAGGATGGTCTTGAGATTCCAAATCTGGGACATCATTTGATTTCTTTAAATCCCGGGCTTTCCCCAGTCCGAGTTTTTCAGTTCTCTGGGCTACCCATACTAAAGCGACCCCACACTCTTGCCCGCTTGCCATTCTGAGTCTTCCCTATTTCCTCAAGATCCCATGTCTGCCTGCTTCAGATGGGAATATATCACCAGCCCTAGGGTTCTAGCCTCTGTTATTATCCCGTTTTTTTGCTCTGCCCGCAGGCATCAGTTTCAAACTGGAAGAAAAAACCGCCCACAGCAGCCTGGCACTCTTCAGAGGTGACACAGGTGTCAAATACGGCTTGGTGGGATTGGAGCCCTCCAAGGTGGCTCTGAATGTGGAGCGCTTCCGGGAGTGGGCAGTGGTACTGGCAGACACAGCGGTCACCAGTGGCAGACACTACTGGGAGGTGACAGTGAAGCGCTCCCAGCAATTCCGGATAGGAGTGGCAGATGTGGACATGTCCCGGGATAGCTGCATTGGTGTTGATGATCGTTCCTGGGTGTTCACCTATGCCCAGCGCAAGTGGCACACCATGTTGGCCAACGAGAAAGCCCCAGTTGAGGGCATTGGGCAGCCAGAGAAGGTGGGGCTGCTGTTGGAGTATGAGGCCCAAAAGCTGAGCCTGGTGGATGTGAGCCAGGTCTCTGTGGTATACACCATACAGACAGATTTCCGCGGTCCAGTCGTACCTGCCTTTGCTCTTTGGGATGGAGAGCTGCTGACCCACTCAGGGCTTGAGGTGCCTGAGGGCCTCTAGTATGTCCATTACTGGAGTCCCTAATCATGCTTTTGGCCAGCCTCCTTTTGAAAGTGTCTGAAGCCTTTTTACTTTGCCCCAAGCAACCTCTAGCTCCCACAATTCATTGTTGGGTCCTCTGTGCAATATCTTAGTCATCTTCCTCTCTCCCCTACCCTGTGAAAGCTAGGCATACAGCCAGCTCCCCTGTTCTCCCAACTACTGCCAATTTCCTAGGCTACCATGGGTATATTTTCCCTGATTTGCTTCCTTTCGTTCCCTCCACCTCCCTGTGTCCAGGCCTTTCTCAGACTGTATTCAGTCCTGAGGTCTTATTTTTCAGCTTTGTTTGAATTTGTCACTGTGATACCTCTCCCTTCTTTTGCCCATATGTAACTTGTTCTTGGGGCTCAACTAAATCTCTCCAAAGCAAATCGTTTCTACCTCTGGCTGGAAGATTGGTGCAGTCAATGACTTGGCTGTTTCTCTGCAGCACATACAGAGTCTGGCCTATGGCTCCCTCAGTAAGTGCTTTATTGACTTAGTGTGTCTGAATGAGAACAGAGCCCTCCTTCCCTAGTATCTCAGTGCCATGCATAGACCCTCAGCCCCACACAGCAGCAGCTGTCTTCACCCTGAGAACATCTACCTTAATCTGTACACCTCTGACACCCAGCCAATCTGTCATAGTCATTGTCCCAGCTATGACTGTGACCAAAGGGGAAGAGACACTTGGGGGATATCTAGGGGAATTAATGCTAGAAACTGTTTATTCTTGAGAAGCTTCATCTTCGTTTCCGCTACAGTTGGAACTTCCTGAAGAAGGAGGGAGGCCTGAGGTTTTGCACAATCCATTTTTGGGCCTGTTGACACTCAAACTTCCACACCCCTTGGCAACAGAATACACTTAACCTAAAACAGTATTTGGGGTTGAGAAAAACCTGGTGGGGTAAGTGAATATGTATGTGAAATATGTATTGTTTGGGCTCTGTCTGACCCTGTGCTTCCATCTTATTCTACCTTCTATGATGGTGATGAAGCTGGATATCCCTAGGGGAGAAAGAGAAGTACTGGGTTTAGCAAAAATAATTTGTGTAATTAAAGTTTATTTGAACATAAAATACTTTCTCTGTCTATAAAATAGCTGTTAGCAGTAGCAGCAGTATGTCTTGGCCAAGGGGGGGGGCTGATGTCTCCAGACTCTGTCTGCTGAGGGAATAGCATATTTTGACTCTCACAGAAAGCAATGGCCTAAGTCACCAAATGACTTTCTTGGTCCCCACTGAAGCAGTGTAGTTCTCCATAGCATTTTTGGTGGTTATAGGTTAAGTGTGTGGCCACCTCATGCTTTTTCTCAAGCAGGGACTGTCCACAACCAGTGCTCACACCATGCTCTCTAAGTTCTCCTTGGACAAGGCCTCAGCTGCTGCCTCAGCCTGAGTCTCAGAGAGTATGTAGGAGTCCTGGTAATCTTGAAGTAGTTTGACCACCTCCAGGTGGTTGAACTGCACAGCATCATCCAGGGGAATGTTGCCCCACCTGAGAGGAACAATGATCATAATCAGGCAAAGAAGACATGGAAAGTGCAGTGGTTGTAAACGTGCATGGTGGGTGGACGGCAGTGGTGTGAAGCTGCGCCCACCCTCTCACCTCCCTTTTAGCCTAATCCTCACCTGTCCTTGACAAAAGGATTCACTTTGCAAGCCTCAATCAGGAATTTAACAACTTCAGTGTGTCCTGGGAATATAGACAGAAAGAAAATGAGAGCGTATAGGTCCTGAACCCTTTGGTGCAGACCCTTGGCTGCTGGAGTCTGTACCTAGAGGGGAGGGGAGAAGGCCTCTTCCCATTTCGCTCCCTGCAGCAGTCAATATTAGTCTGGCCACAAACTGAAGGGCATCTGGACAAAACTACTTGCTGCCCCTATAACCTTGAAGGCACATAAAATGGGGGTACTCTTGGTAGAAAAGAAAGGGTCTTACGATTTGCTTCCCCTCTTTAACCCTTCAGATACCTTCAGCTGCAGCAACATGCAGAGCTGTGCGAGAGTCGTAGTCTTTCTGTTCCATATTCATGGCTGACAAGGCAAATCTGAGGGTAGTGGAAAGCAGCTAGAGTTATCTAGATCAGTCTGGAATCACTAGTGTCCTTTCTGAAGTGGGATCAGACTGGATGAGTTCCATAGAGAGTAAAACAGCTTATGCCAAGATTTGTAGGCTCTGAATAATGTATGTTCTATACTCAGACTAGACTGTTACTCTCACATCAGAGATAAGGGAGTTGATGCTTCCAGAAACATTACTGCCTCTCTATAGTAGGTGCCCAGTACACATTTGTTGATGTTGGTAATCCATTTGAGGCAGGGTCCCTACCTCCTAGGCCTCTGCTCTTAACACCCAAGTTAATAATAGTGGCTACCAGTAAGTTCTTATCCTATGGCAGACACTTTACTTTTTAAAAAAAAAATCTCATTTAAATGCAATTTATATCCAATCTATTCTGTCCAACTCCAAAACTAAAACACTTAACTATTTTGCCATGTTGCCTCCTAATAAGATCTCTGATCAGGAATATTTTATTGTGTATATTTGGTCACAGAAATACCTTCGAAGAGCTGAGACATCTCCACTAGAGGCAGCAAATAACAGGTTCACCACAGTCTTGTTCTGGAACACAAATCATACCCACCTGAGATTAATTGTGGTTTTGAACCCACCCATGCCTAGCTCTGTCCTGTGACCCTCCTCCATGGATGCTTAGTCAGTGTATTGCTGAAATGTTGTGGAATGCTCAATTCTGAAATAGTCTTACAAGTCATCTGGGGTTTTCCTTACCCGAACTTCTCCCCCTTCACGCCGTGGGTCTAACTTCCGAGCACAGTGCCGTAGGTTGTCATAGTTGTGGAAATTGAAGAGAGACACTAACTTCTAGAATTATAAGCCAAAGATCTTATTTATTTACTCCTTGCACTTAGTAGGAGCTCAAAATTGCATTATTTATTTAAAATAGAAATGGCTACCATTAAATACATTTATTGCTTAATTAAAAAATATTAAGTACTATATGCAAAGCAGCTCACCTGGCAGAAGTTAATGCCCCTCTGGCTGTTCCCCAACTTGTCCAATGGAGGTGACAGACAAATCATTCCCATGACATTGGGTACCACCAGGAGTATAGCTCCTGACACAGCTGACTTGGCTGGCAGGCCCACCTGGGGGACAAAGTTGAAATTGAGGATGAGTTGGTGCCCCAAATTTGAGAAGATCAACAAGTAAGACTAGGCCAGGTGTGGTGGCTCACACCTGTAAACCTAGCATTCTGGGAGGCTGAGGCGGGAGGATCACTTGAGATCAGGAGTTTGAGACCAGCCTAGCAAAAGCAAGACCCCATCTCTACTAAAAACAGAAAAAATTAGCCAGTGGTGGTGCATGCCTGTAGTCCCAGCTACTTGGGAGGCTGAGGCAAGAGGATTGCTTGAGCCCAGGAGTTTGAGGTTGCTGTGAGCTAGGCTGATGCCACTGCACTCTAGTCCAGGTGACAGAGTAAGACTCTGTCTCAAAAAAAACCACAAAAAACCAAATAAGACTATACCAAGTGACTTAATGGGCAAGGCCACAACCCATCTCAACCTTTTGGCTTGTTAGTTAGCTTCTTTTCTTTTTTTCTTTTAAAATCATGGCAGCAGTTAGCTTCTTTTCTTACTCCTGTCCTTTCCTTCTCTTAAATTAGTTGATTCAGTTAGGAAATATTTGTTGAAATAGCCACAGCATTTTGTGCTGGATGCTGTGCTAGAACTAGGCCAGAGTCTCTCATTTAACTTACATTCTGGTGGTTAGGAGACAGGCAATAAACAGGTAAATAAACAGGCAAAAATAAATTTTAAAATAATTATAAATACTGAGAAGAAAAGAAGTCAAGTGCTGTAAACAGAGGTGGAAGGGGAGCCAATTGAGATAGGGTGGTCAGAAAAGCCTTTCTTTGGAAATGGTATCTAGACTGAGACCCAGAGAACAGCCAGCCATGTGAAGGGTGATTCAGAAGCTGCAACATCTTGTGTTTATATATTTGAGGAACTTGGTGTGTTTGACAAACTCCCCTAAGGATTTTCAACCTATTGCCTGGTTGAAAGTTTGTAAATCCACCTCTCTATCTTCAGAGACTCAGTGTTCTCTCTTTTTGGCACTGGGCTCATGGCATATGGATGGTAGGGCCAGAAACACTTACATGGAAGGCAAACTGGCCAGAGAAGTCATACATGCCACAGGAATGCATGAGGCTTAGGGTGTTGCGTACTGCTTCAGCGCTCAGCACACTCTCGCCTGTGATGGGGCAGATCCCGCCATTGGCGAGGGTGGCTGCCATGACACTCCCTGATTCACAGGTGACTTCCACAGAGCACAGCTATGAAGACAGGGATAGGTAAAGATGTGGTGTGGACCTGATGACGGTGGTCTTGGGTATAGAGCAATGTTCTCAGCATGTAGTTCCCCAGGTGTTTCTAAAGGACACCAGAACCACTAGAGAGGATTATTCCTCTTATCCCTCTTGTGGGTAGGCACAAGGAGGGCAATCTGTCCTGTTCCCTTGTCCCTGATCAGTGTTTGCTTACCTGGAAGTAGAGATCGAGGGCAGCCATCATGTCTACCCCCTTAGGAAAGCACTGCAAGGAAGACGAGGGGAAAGCATTTTGCAGAGCATCAGCCGCCTTTCACACTGCCAGGGTCTCAGCCAAAGTCCCCAATCCCTACTGCCCTTCCACCAACAGCAGAATTCCCAGGGACTTTCTCTACCAGCCTCTCCCAGTTACCTTCTTTTCCTTGAGATAATAGCCGATGGCATAATTCCGATCCCCTGTTTCCTTCTCTGACTGGAATCTGAAGCAAACACCCAATTTAGTAGTAGAAGTTTGAGGAGTGGGTGTTGGAAGAAGGGGAAAAATTACCTTCCCTGAGAGAGACAGAACTACATCACACATCAGACTAAGTCAGCCTCTCTATAACTTCTCACAGTAATATTAGAGCAAACACTCAGCATAGCTTTGCTATAAAATGTACAGAAACAAAACCAAAAAATCACCCCAAATTGTCCAGTCACAGGTTCCCTAGATTAGATGACTAGACAATTTGGGGTGGATTTTTTTTTGCTCTAGTCTAGGGAAACTGGTGAGGCTTTTGTCTTTGGGTCTTGGCAAGAAAGGGCTCAGGCACAAACCATCACATTGCCCTTCTCATTACATACTAATTAGAAATGGAACAAATTATTTTACGAAGTAAATAAATGTCAATGAAGGGGCTCAGAGGAAGCTAGGAGGCCAGAGTTCCCCTGGGATGTTTTCCTCCTAAGATTTCCCCCTTTCCGTCCCCCATCCCATGTATATACCCACCCCCACCCCCCGACAATGCATTCAGCTGATCCTCTGAACAGGGGCCTTACGTGGCATTGCTGAAACCCACGTATTCATTCCCAGCCATTTTGTTCAGATATTGCAACACCTGGAAGAGAAAAAGGCATGGGAGGCACCACTTGACTAAAGACCTCAACTTAACACAGCCGAGGCTAACTACACAATCCTTATCAAGAGGTTTTCTGAGGCCAGCAGATTCCCACAGCTCTGGAAATAAGACTTCTAGTGTGGGCTGGTGCACCTGATAGTGGGTTAGAGCCCGGTACTGGGGCAGCTGGAGAGGACATGCCATGGAGAAAAATAGCTGGGGGCTGAGTAGCAAGGGAACTTACAAAATCAAACTTCTCCGCTTTGTTACAGTCCATCTGCAGACAAAGAGAAAAGATGTGAGTATTCCAGGAGGATGACAGAGGGAAGGCTCGGGAGGACCTAGTGGAGTTGAAGTGTTAGACTAGACTTCCTAGTGGAAATGTGTTATATTTCACAATGATTTTTTTTTTTTTTTGAGACACAGTCTTGCTCTGTTGCCCTGGGTAGAGTGCAGTGGTGTCACTGCAGCTCACTGCAACCTCAAACTCCTGGGCTCAAGTGATTTCCTGCCTCAGCCTCCTGAGTAGCTGGGACTATAGGTGTATGCTACCGCTCTTGGCTAATTTTTTCTATTTTTGGTAGAGATGGGGTCTTGCTCTTATTCAGGCTGGTCTTGAACTTCTGACCTCAAACAATCCTCCCACTTCGGCTTCCCAGAGTGTTAGGATTACAAGCGTGAGCCACTGTGCCTGGACAAAATGACGTTTTTTTAAGAAAAACAAAAACCCAACTGAGACTTTTTTATACCCATGTATATCTAGTGATCTTAAAAACCAAACCAAGCTGGGCACCTGAGTTTCGGCTACTCTGGAGGCTGAGGCGAGAGGATTGCTTGAGCCCAGGAGTTTGAATCCACACTGGGCAACATAGCAAGAGACTACCTTTTAAAAAATGGACAAACAAAAAAACCCAAACCATTTAGATTTTATTATCAAGGAATGAGTGTACAGGCCGGGCGCAGTGGCTCACGCCTGTAATCCTAGCACTCTGGGAGGCTGAGGCGGGCGGATTGTTTGAGCTCAGGAGTTTGAAACCAGCCTGAGCAAGAGAGAGACCCCATCTCTACTAAAAATAGAAAGAAATTAATCGGACAACTAAAACTATATAGAAAAAAATTAGCCGGGCATGGTGGCGCATGCCTGTAGTCCCAGCTACTTGGGAGGCTGAGGCAGAAGGATCGCTTGAACCCAGGAGTTTGAGGTTGCTGTGAGCCCGGCTGACGCCACGGCACTCACTCTAGCCCGGACAACAAAAGCAAGACTCTGTCTCAAAAGAAAAAAAAAAAAAAGAAATGAGTGTACAGATAACCTCACTGCATCAATGAGCCTCACTCATCCTGAGTTTCACCCCCTTTCCATTCTCAATCCAAAGCCTCATCCCTCATGCCCATTTTCATCTTCCTGACTCCAGTCTTGTCCCCAAGCCCCACCCCATACCTGATCTCCATCCCCATTCCTTACACCCACGTTAGAATCTGACTCCCATACCCATCTCCAAGATGGAATGGAGTAGCAGGAATGGGATGAGAGTGTCTGCTACATATATTGTAATATTCAATTATATTCATAACTGAAATAAAGCTAAAGATTTTAGCTGGGAGTCAAGTCCAACAGGGCCTACTTAAGTGGGAATGGGATGAGGCAGATTCCAGATACAGGGTTGTAGACAGAGCCATCACAGAATGAGGGGAGAGACCTGGCCTGGTCTCCTCCCCCAAACTCATTGCTTTCTGCACGTCTGTCAACTGTAGAGTCAACACTGCTGGGACTCTGACACCTGAATCCCTGGGGGAAGGGTTCCTAACACCACCTTCCCCAGGAGGGGCTGTGATTGGCTCCAGAGTGTTGCTGCCCAGCTGCTCCCAGGTTGTTGCTCAAGCCCTGGGAGACCTACAGCTGATGGACCAGTCTGACACCCTTATTCAAGGCCAACTCACAGTTCCAGGTGACGTGAATAACTGCCCTGGCCTGGCCATTCACCCTTTTCTCCACGTGTCCCTCACCGAGAAGTGACCAATCAGTACCTAATAGTGCTGTCCTCCCTCTGTCTCTGGCATTTGGCCCTTGGTCCTAGGCAGGGTTCAGGACCTGCTCACTTCTCTAAGGGCCAGGAAGCTGTGGGCTCTAGACTCGTGTGGGTGGAGGCAGGGAACAGTACAGGGTGGGGGTTGGGGAGGTGGTGCAGTCCCTTTTACTAACATCCTCAGCATTACACGTGGGTCCCTGGTGTGTTCTCATGTGCCTCCTGGGGACCCTTAAAGGAGTCAGAGCCTCACCAGTTTCCCTGGACTGCTGAACAGATATGATGGATACAGGATCAAGGGAGCTTAGAGAATAATACCTTTCAGAAGGTTAGGGTGGCACTGACCTTGATCAGGGAGCTGACGACAATGGCACCAGCATTGACCATGGGGTTATGGGGAATTCCTGGAGAAATACAAGCCACCCAGAGTCTTATCAGCTACTAAATAAAGCCTCCCTTGCAGCCTGCCCACTCTGTAGGTTAGACAAGAAATATTTCTTTGCTGGGGAGAAAAGAATGACAGGTCTAATCAGGAAGGTCAGAGAAACAAAGAAAGACCCGTGGGGGAGGGGTGGGGATAAGAAGAAGGGGGCGGCTATGAGTTTGGTCTGATTCCTGGTAGTGCTCACCTTCCTCATTGAGGGAGAGCTTGTTATAGCGCAGGCCGCTGGGCTCTTTGCCCACAAACTTGTGCACGTAGTCAGTGCCTAGGGTGCTTATGGAGATGGCATAGGTGAGGGGCTTCACACAGGACTGCAGGCAGACGGGGATCTTTGTGTGGCCCACAGAGTGCCTGGAGGAAGGCAGACAGGTGCCATGAAAGGGGCTGGCCTTTGTTCTGCACCTGTGCCCTGCCTCCCCTTCCACTTGCCCAGCATCTCACCGCTGACCATCCACAGTGCACAGGGAGACACCCCACAGGTCTGGGTTAGACTTGGCCAGCTGAGGGATGTAGGCTGCCACCTGGACATAAATGAGAAGAGAAAAGGGAGATGGATATGGAGAAGAGGAACAAAGTTCAGGTTGAGGATCAAGAAATCTTTTAGATAAAAGCCAAAATTCTGTCTCCTGCTAGACAAAGAGGTTCCCTCCTGCCTGTTGCTCCCAGAAATGCCCAAGCTTTAAATACTAGAGGGCTAGTGTTACAGCTCTTTAGAATTTGTCTAGCAGGTTTTCAGGTCCTCACTGGAAGACCCAAAATAAAAAATAAAAAAATAAAAAAGTACTAGAGAGCCTTGTTTTTCTGTAGCTCCGATCTTGTAGGAATGGCAGTAAAGCCCATGGGAGGTAAAAAAGGAGAATTCTGGGATCAGCTTCCCTTTTTAGTTCTTAGGCTTAATTACCCTGTAAGTCTCTTTGAAGGCTCTATTGAGCCTTTATGACAATTGACCTTAATTGACCATAAAAACCTCAGATTCCCTCACCTGCTCTAGGAATCACATGTATAGAAACAACATGAAGCCACTTCCCTATTTTTAGAGGTTCTGCTTCTTGTCTCTCATCCATTGGATTCCCAGCCCCAGGAAATCTCCGAGAAGCAAGGTATATCTGGCCCAGATCCCTTGTCCCTCCCTTAGTCCCCTGGGCCTCACTTTGCCTCCAGTGAGCTCTTTGGCATCCTCAAAGATGCGATCCACATGGCTCGTGAACTCCTCAAAATCAGGAATGACAAACTTCTTTCGGAATGCCTGGGTCAGGAGTACAATGTTGCTGCTCACACACCTGGATCCCAGACATGATTGGATTAGGGGGCTGGAGAGATGCAGCTGGGACTCATTCTGGAGCCATGGAATTTGGGAGTAAAGGAGGTTGTGAGTGGTCAGCAGGTTTGGGATCAACAGCTGTGTGACCTTTGGCAGGTCAGTTTATCTTTCTAGGTCTTAGTTTCCTAGCCTCTAAAATAAAGGGTTGTAATGACATGGAAAGACCCTATGTCTTGGGATATGAGAAAAAATAAATACCAGAATAGTATGACGTATACCATGTCACCTTTATATTTTAAAAATCCTAAATCATATAAGTATATTTATATATATTCATATATGTATGTAAATACACAGGACGTTATAGATACCCACTAATCTGTTAACAATGTTTACTTTTGGGAAAAGGGGACTGGGATTGGGTAGGGAGGGAAAGGAGAACCTGTATTTCTATATTATTTGAACTTTTATAATGAATATTGATGTATTACTTGTTTATTATAATAAGTAATAAAATGAAGGGTTGAACTATACAATCCACAAGATTCCTCCGCCTTGCTCTGATAGTCTGTGTCCACAAACAGTTTGGAGAGCAGTGCCCTTGTTTCTGGGGCCCTCACTTTTGGAAGAGATCTCGGTCTAAAAGGCCACCACTGCTGGATTCTTGGACCATGCGGTGCATCTGACTCATACAGTCCTGGAGCCGGGGATCTGTTGTCTGTAGTCCGGTGGCCTTCAGTGCCTTTAGGGGAAAGAAGAAGCCTGGCAAGGTCAGCTACAAGGACAGTGATGTGGATACCCAATTAGCTCAGCCCCAACTACTATAATAGATGGAACAAATGGGTTTGGAGACTAAGAAAGGAGGGAATGGAGCAGCTTTGAAGGCTAACAAGGGTTTCCTGCCCTTTTTCATGAGTCAGAGGGTTTAATCTTCCGACCTTGGGGCAGGGATGGGATTGTCTTTTCAGCCTAGGCATCTACTGTTATCCATTTGTATTCTTCATCATGTATCAACCCATTAGCTGCCCTGCAGTTGTCCTACCCTCCTTTCCCCACTTTCCAGAGGTCTTTAGGGATTAGGGTTCTGAACAGGTAGAGAGCACCTTACCGTAGTGAACTTGTGGATAGGGATTCGTTCCTGCCCCTCCGCAATGGTGTAGAAAAGCAAATCACCCAGGCGGGACAGCATGCCACTCTCTGATGAATCACTGTTTGGGGGCAGAGACAGGGGAGGAGGGCAGGAGCCTGAGAACTGCTACCTACTCCTCCTTCTGGAACATGGGCTTATAAGTAGGTGGGTGTCCTCATTCTATGTCTCTTCCCTGAACCATCTGATCTATCTTTCTAATTCTAACTTTCACATCTGTCCTGAGAAGTTGTAAATCTTACTCTCTAGCTTTCTGTTACTCCTAACCTTCAAACATTTATTTCTAGCTGCCTTCTGGACCCTTCTACTTTTAGATGCCCTACAGGCACTGAAAACTCAACATGTTCAAACCTGAGTCATCTCATGTCCTTCCCTCTTCTCCTCCTCTTGTGTTTCCCATCTGGGTTAATAGCATTACCATCCACCTAGGTGCTAAGCTGGAAATGTGGAATCATTTTGGTAGTTCCCACACCTTAAGTCCATATGCAATTGGTCACCAACATTTGATGAATCTACCTTCATAATGTCCACAAATCCACCTTCTCTTCTCCTGTTCCCCTGTGCCAGCATGGAGTAGTAGAAAGAATCAGAGTTTGCCCCTTAATAGCAAATCAGTGTCCTTGTAGCTGACCTGTGATCTTGAGCAGGTCACTTAATATTTCTGAACCTGCTTCCTTATCTGTAAAATAAGGGTAGTAATGTCTACTTCACATGGGTGAAGTCCTCATGAAGATAATATTCCATGAAAAACTGTCTAATACAAAGTAGATGCTCAATTAATCATGCTTTTTATCATCAGCTCCTTATTGTCTGTTACCTAATTGCCACTATACTCTCTTGACTTCAAATCAATCTTCCGCAATATGCCAGTTGTCTTTCTAAAATACAAATGTAATTTCTCTACTTAAAAACCTTTGGTAGGCCAAGTGTGGTGGCTCACATCTGTAATCCTGGCACTCTGGGAGGCCAAGGCAGGAGGATTGCTTGAGGTCAGGAGTTCAAGACCAGCCTGAGCAAGAGTGAGACCCCGTCTCTACTAAAAATAGAAAGAAATTAGCTGGACAACTAAAAATATATAGAAAAAATTAGCCAGGCATGGTGGCATGTGCCTATAGTCCCAGATATGGAGGCTGAGGCAGGAGGATTGCTTGAGCCCAGGAGTTTGAGCCCAGCTGATGCTACGGCACTCTAGCCCGGGCAACACAGTGAGACTCTGTCTCAAAAAAAAAAATAAAAAAAGAAAGAAAAGCAAGGTGCAGAACAATTGTACAGTATGATACCATTTGTATGAAGAAAAGGTAAAATAATATCAACATGTATTTTACTCATAAACTATCTCTGGAAGGCTATAGAAGATATCATTGACATCGGATTGTCTCTGGGGAGAAAAATTTCCTAGGAATTTATGCTAAGAAATAATTGAATAAGTGCACAAGAGTATATAATAACCAAACTGAAGACTGGTTAAATAAATTATGATTCTTCATACAATGGAATCTTTTAAAATGGAAAAATTGAGGCTATTAAAAATGACAATGTCATATGCATACACATATTCAATGATATTAAAAGCTGTCCATAAATGGAAAAGACAGGTTACCAAAGAATATGAATATTATGATCCCATTTTTGTTAAATTATATACATGTATGGAATATATATCACCATATTAATTGGTTATCTCTAATATTGAGATCTTTATTTTCTTTTTGATATTCTGTATTTTGTTTTTCTTTTAAAGTCAGAAATACAATAAAGCTAAATATTAAACAAATGTACACTTTGAATAACAAGCATTTCCTCTTTGCTGTCCTCCTTTCCCCCCAACACAGAAATCCCTCTCCCTCATGGTGTCATACTCCTAGAGCACATTGCTTTCCATCACTTTCAGCCCCTTCTGCCCAGGGATCATCAGTCCAAGGGAGTTACCAGGAGGTTCCCTGGAGCATAGGTAGCCATAGGCAGGAGAAACAAGGTCCCCTAAAAACACTTCCATCACCCTACTCCATTGGGTAAGAAGGTGTGTATGGGGGAACTAGGGATACCTCTAGCTCCTCACCCACCCAGAAGGTGGACAGGTGAGGGAGGTTAAGGCTTTGCTCTATTCCACCACCATTTCTCCCAAGATGATTATCTGGGAGGAAGTTGGGGTGAAGACTAGAACAGGAGGGAGAAGACTTATCCTTTAAATGTTCTGGGTCTCTTTGAGAAGAGCCTGATGGAAAAGTACTGCGTAATAATGATTATTAATAAAAAAAAAAAAACCTATTGGTCTGCTACCCCTCAGGACAGGGACTCAAGTAGTGGTAAGGTACTGCTGTGTCAGCCGGCTACTTTAATCATGGTGTGTATATGTTTCTGAGTGTCATGAGGTAAATGGCAACCGCAGGGGAGATGGGCCATTTCCTGTTCCATGGTATAATAGGGCAGGGGCTACTTGGACAGCGTCTATGCTGGACCTCCGGGAAAGACAAGATTTCCTGCTCAGTACGGTCGGCGTTTTGGAGGAAAGAAGGGTCAGCCACCAAGTGTTCCTGGGCAGTAGGGGAGAGAAAGGTTCGGCATCCTGGGCGGAAGTGCCCAAGGGAAAAGAACCCTTTAAATCGAGGAGCCTGAGCAGCATAAATAACGGCTCTGACTGACTCTGGTTTGCGAAATTTACTTCTTAATGACCTTTTCTCCATTATAATTATTCTCCCATTCAACAACCAATTTGGAATACCACCTTTATTCTACAGATTAGGGAGTCCTGCTTACGCACACGCCCGACACATACACACGTACCTGCGCACCAATAATACATGCGCATTACACGTTACCTGCTGAGGACACGCAGAATCACAGACACACCACATAGACACAGACCCAAGTACACTTGGACTTGGGGGGCAGGAGGCTGTTCCATACCTACGCATCCCCTAGAATACACACGAGGACCCGGGAGGTGAGAGAGGGTAAGGATGGGCAGGCGTGCACTCGGCCCAGCACTCAGACACGTGCACCAAACAACACTCCGCACCCATCTGCACTCCCAGTTAGGTACGCACCTTGGACAGGCACCATCTCGAGGGCCGACCTGCCCAAACGCCCTCCCCGGCCACCGCACGTCACCGCCCAAGCGTGGCGGACCCAAAGCCCCAAACCTAAATAAAAAGGCATCGCAGGCTAGTGAGCGAGGAGAGGAGAGGGGAGATGAGAGGCGCTCCTTAGGGAAAGGGACTGGAAGCTAGCGAGAACCACAGTGGGAGTGGGAGCGCGCCTGTCCCCTGACCCCCGTCCCACGAGTCTTACTGATCCTGGTGCTGTGGCTGGTGGCTGTGCGGTGTCTCTCTGCCTTGCGCCGCGGCCTCACTGAGGAGGTGCCGGACGCCCCCGCCAAGGAGGGGGCTGCGGCTCAGGTGACCCCAGCCTCCCCGCCGGCAGTCATCGCCCGCCCGGCTCAGCGCATTCTGCAGAGCCTTCATAGAGCGCATGCCCCCAGCGCGCCGCCGGCTCTGCCTGAGCGCCCAGGCCGTCTGACCGGTGGTTAGAAGGGAGGGGCGGAGAAGTAGCAGGCGAGACCAGGTGCGGGGGAGCTGTGATGGAGTGCTGCGCTTGGGAGATGAAGAAGAGGGGCACTGTGGGTGGGGTTGGAACTGGAGGAGGGGCCAGCCCCTTCACAGCATGCGCCAAGGTTAGGTGCACCCACTCCCCCCAAGACAGGGGATAAGTGAGGAGTGTGAGGGATAAAGGAGAACCTGGGTGGGGGTCTAGTGGGTGGAGAGGGGGCAGTGTCTGGGTGTCGAGATGGACAACGCCCAAATCCAATGACTGAGGAAGCAAAAACCTTGAGGCGGGGAAAGGGAGAGGCTACCCAATGAGAGCAAAGCAGTGGGCCGCCGTCCGCG
Organism: Propithecus coquereli; assembly: GCF_000956105.1. Lineage (NCBI taxonomy): Eukaryota > Metazoa > Chordata > Mammalia > Primates > Indriidae > Propithecus > Propithecus coquereli. The sequence goes on from NW_012135081.1 coordinate 7,009,828, forward strand.
CAAGCCTGCGGATTTTTCTGCCCGTCGGCCCCGGTGACTGGCAGTGAGTGCGGACGCTGAGGGCGGGAAAGCCGAGGCCGAGCGGCTGCGAAGCCTGCGGCTCCGCGGAGACACGGCGGGGTTGGGAATATGGAATTCTCGGATAGAGAGGAGTGCGCTGCCTCAGGAGAGAAGGATAAGAGTGAGCCTTGTTCAGGAGGTTCCTTAGAGAGCTTCGACATTCGAAGGCCAAAATCGGCCCTCGGTAACCCGCCGCGTAACGCGGTGCGGAGGCCAAACGCATCCTAGTCACTGATGCGCGGTGGTGAGTGAAGCGTGGGATGGCCGCAAAATACCGCGAGCAGAAACAGCCCCCGAACTCTTTAGTGAGGCCTTGGGGCGGCGAAAAGGGAGTGGTTGTTAGAATGTGTGGGTTCTAATTTTATCTCTCCTCTACCATTTATTTGGTGGCTGTGTAGGACTTGTTTACTTATCGGTAAAGTTCAGATATTAAAATAAGGCAGCGCACACAAAAACATTTTATAAACCATGAAGTGCTCCCAAATTTTTGCTATTTTAGTTACTTGCCCTTGTCCTCCTCACGGATAGAAAAGAGATGATGTGCAGAAAGAATTTTGAAAACTAAAAAATTCAGAACTTTTGCCATTTGCATTTGGGAGAACTTTTTATCTCCACAGCGCCTAAAACAACATCTGTATTTAGTAGGGACTCATTATGTAAATAGTAGCTGTTACTGAGTGCCTATGGTGTGCCAACCACTTAGTTTATCTCGCTCTCTTACCAGAGACCTACAAAGCAGTTATTATTAGTCTCATTTTGAAGATGAGGAACTAAGACTTGCAAGTTAGGACTTCATGGATAAGGTAACCCAGCTAATAAGTACGAGAATCAGAAATCAGACCCAAGTCTTTTTTTTCTTTTATTTATTTTAATTTGGGGGGTGGGGGGTTCTTCCTGTGAGGACCGGAAAACCTGCTAGACAAATTCTAAAAGAGCTGTAACACTAGACCGAAGTCTTTTTGACTATAAGACTCTTTCCATTATGCAGCCCTTCCCCCAAATTAGCCATTTTATTGAATTTTCCTAGGAGAATGACCCCATTCCTAAAGGAGGTATTTTATGTAAAACCATTATGATACATTACTAGGAGTTTTCTCTTGAGGCAGCTCTAGCTGTATCACACAATACTAATTTTCTTTTCATTTTTGGATTAAAATGAGCATCAGGGGTTAACCATGGGAAAATAAATATCAAAACTATACTCTGGTATGGTCCGTGGAAAGGCAGTTCTCCTTTTTCTTGGTTAGAATTGGAGGGTTTATTTGGTTTGAAACCAGATGGAATGACCTTTACTTTGTTTTTGTTTCTGTTTGTTTTTCTTTTCTGTAGTCATTCTCTGTCTGCCCTATCTGTTCTCCTGTTAATGGGACTACCTCTAATGCAGGGACTCCGGCTTGCTGTTTCATGCTTGCTTTGCCCAAGAGGTAAAGTTCTGGGTCTTAATAGTTAGTATAAACTCAATCGAGTATTAGTGTTTTCATACATAACAGGCTAATCTTATCCTTGTTTTGTGAGAATGTTGTTATTCTCTGAAGCTTTTTAATCTGTCCAAAACAAAAATACCTTACATTAGGGAATTTCTAAACATTACCCAGAAGTTATTTGCTTCCTTTATTTCCTGTCCCCACTTCTTACAATCAGTAGTGAGTTCTTCACTCTTTCTCCCAGCACTCTTCTGCTAAGAGGAACTGGTTGGGTAGCAAAGAAAATCTACCTTTAGAAGCTGACGTTCTTGGCATAGGCAACTAGCCCCAGCTGCACTTTGTTCTTTGGACTGATTCTGTTTCCAGCAAAAGGTTGCTATCTTTGCATGAGGATGCAGCGTGAACTGGGGACTTGGGAGGCCTATAGTACTCTGTAAAGTATAAGATACTCAAGAAGAACAAGTTTGTCATCCCAGGTGGTTAGAGTTTGGCAGGGTCAGGTCCTTTTTTGTTTGTGATTTGAAAAGGACTCCTCTAGTTATAGTTGTGCTAAAGTATTAGCCAACTATGACATGGCAGCTAGAAATGAGGGTTTTCATAAGTAAAAGAAAGCTTTTCTATGTGTCTCTAACAGTGGGGTTTTTAGGTCAGTCCCTGACTGTGCCAGCATTCTGTGGTGTGTGAAGTAGGGTTGGTCTTAATGATTTTGAATCCTTTTCTTATTTAAGAAAAGCTAAATCCTCTGTGGTAGAGAATTGGAAACGTGATGTTTGTATTCAGAGAATGTTTTCTTATGATTTAGAGACTCATTTGTTCTATTCTTTAGACTGTAGCTGGGATGTTAATTAGTCCAAGTGAAAGATTATTTCAGATTTTTTAATTAATACTAGTGATACTATTGATGCCAACTCCTTCCTGCCTCAGTTTCTCCATTGGTAAAAGATAAAGTTATATTTTACAGGGTAGGAGCTCTGACATAATCAGCTTCCATTCATTCAGTAAATATTTATTCGTTAGCCTTCAGTGTGCCAGCCCCATTGCGGGGGAATCCAGAAATTTAAAAAAATAAATAAACCAGTTTCTACTGGGAGAAATGAGAAAGCTAATGTTTAAAATTCTTAATGGGCCAGGGGCCGTGGCTCATGCTTGTAATCCTAGTACTCTGGGAGGCCAAGGTGGGAGGATCACTTGAGGCCAGGAGTTCAAGACCAGCCTGAGCAACAAATGAGATCCCTGTTTCTATGAAAAATAGAAAAAATTAGCCAGGCACAGTGGCGTGCGCCTGTAGTCCCAGCTACTTGAGAGGCTGAAGCAGGAGGGTCGCTAGAGCCAAGGAGTTTGAGGTTGCAGTGAGCTATGATGATGCCACTGAACTCTAGCTGGGGCGACAGAGTGAGACTCTGTCTCAAAAAAAAAAAAAAAAATTCCTACTGAAAAGTGCTGCGATGTGGAGATATGCAGAAGGAAGTATAAAGAAAGGACACCTAACTAGGCTGGGGGTGAAGGGCAGTTGAGACAGAGGGGACCTCAGGGAATGTTGGGTGGCAAGAGCCACCTCTTAAAGGATATGAGGTGTTAGCAGAGAGATGAAAAGAAAGGTGTTCCAGGCCGGGCGCGGTGGCTCATGCCTGTAATCCTAGCTCTCTGGGAGGCCGAGG
>NW_012135081.1:7013185-7013729 GCF_000956105.1 Propithecus coquereli
ACTCAAAAAAAAAAAAAAAAAAAAAGAAAGGTGTTCCAGACAGGGCTGTGCAAGAATGAATGTAACACGAGAGGAACATTTGAGGGACTCTAGCTCTAGTTTGGAGTAAAAAGTGAGTATGAGAAAGTGTGGAGCAGTGAAGCTGAGAATGTAGGTGGGAGCTGCATGTTTTAACTTGATGCTAGACTTTCATGGAGTAAATGATATTTCATAGAAGTTCAAATGTATCTGTGATCTATTCCAATGTGTTTCCCTAGTGCTTCTTCAGTTTAGCAATTACAAAACCAAATTTTATAGGACTGAAAAAAATATAAACAAGAGCGTGTAAAACTCACAGTAATATATCATTGCATTGGTCCATTGGCCAAACAATGCCTTCTGTAATCTGGTTTCTCTGATGCCCATTAAAATAATTATGGCAAGTTTGAATCATTAAAATATGCTAAAGAGGGGCCGGGTGCGGTGGCTCACGCCTGTAATCCTAGCTCTCTGGGAGGCCGAGGCGGGCGGATTGTTTGAGCTCAGGAGTTCGAAACCAGCCTGA
>NW_012135081.1:7014629-7017463 GCF_000956105.1 Propithecus coquereli
GCTAGGATTACAGGTGTGAGCCACCGCGCCCGGCCAATACTTTTTTTTTTTTAACCTTAGAATATAGAAGATGTCAGAGTCTGGTATTACCATATAGTGAACAAACAAAACCATTCTCTTAAAGGCTAGGTAAAATTAATTTTCAACCACACTTACATAATTGAAACACTCCATAAGCCGTAACTTCTATTTTTCTTTTAATTTAATTTTTATTTAAATCCATTTTATAAAATAACACTCACTTTAATCATTAAAAGATTCCGAAAATATATAAATGTAAGAACCTCTCAACAATCATTTCATGCCTACTTCCCAGAGAGGTAAGTAATGTAAACTGTTTTTGCGTATCTTTCCGTAAATTTTTTATGTATAGCCCACCTTTTCACAAGTAAAATAAATCTGTATGTATTTATAGCTCAATTCTTATTCACAAAAGAGTTTAGTTTGGAATTTTTTCCATATGTGTTAAAAAAAATCTACCTCATTGTAAAATATAATTTATGCAATATACTCTGCCATTTGTATGAACCATCATTGATAGACATTTAGATTGTTTCCAGATTTTCTTTTGGTTGTTACGTACTTCTACAGGGTTGTGCTAATTTTTCTTATTAATTTCTGAGACCTTTACTAGATGGAAAATTACTGCTTTCTCTTATGCTTTTCCATTTACTTTTCCCCAGGTTGTCATTCATGTTTTGACTTCAATTTTTTGTTTTGACTGAAAGACTTAATTTTTTTCTTTCACCAGAGTATTTTATTTTAAATATTTTTTCCTTTTTTTTTTTTTTTTAGTTTTAATAGATTTAGAGAGTACAAGTTGAATTCCATTATATGTATATATTGTACAGTGATGAAGCCTAGGCTTTTGGTATACCCATCTATTAAGATTTTATATAATTTGAAATTTTTTTACATCACCTGCTTTGACCTGTCAATTTGTGAAAAGCTGTTATAGCTTTCTGATCTTCATTCAGGAAATTTTTAGATAAAACAATTTTTATGTAGTAATTACCATTCAGCCATCTCTGTTGGTTATCACATTTTTTTATGCTTGCCATCTTATGCTTTCATGCTAAGTATATTTTCCCTCATTTGCATTTCTTATTCCAATCCAGTTAATTTAATCAGATGAAGAAATCCCACAAAGTATAGAAGATGCCAAATTAAAAAAGAAAGTAATAGGCCGGGCGCGGTGGCTCACGCCTGTAATCCTAGCTCTCTGGGAGGCCGAGGTGGGCGGATTGTTTGAGCTCAGGAGTTCGAGACCAGCCTGAGCAAGAGCGAGACCCCACCTCTACTAAAAAATAGAAAGAAATGATCTGGACAACTAAAAATATATATACAGAGAAAAAATTAGCCGGGCATGGTGGCGCATGCCTATAGTCCCAGCTACTCGGGAGGCTAAGGCAGAAGGATCGCTTGAGCCCAGGAGTTTGAGGTTGCTGTGAGCTAGGCTGACGCCACGGCACTCACTCTAGCCCGGGCAACAAAGCGAGACTCTGTCTCAAAAAAAAAAAAACTAAGGAACTCTATAGGATCATGATGTTTTACAAAATTATTATTCTGCATAGAAGCATAAGCAGGGAAAAAATATAGGTCATAAAACTCATCAATTAGCCAACTTGTTACTAGGGCCATTTTCTTCTACAATTTTATTTATTCAGCTAGTTTGAAATTCAAAAGGTACGAAAGGGCATACAGTGAAGTTATCATCCTGCTCCTGTTTCCCAGCTTCCCTACCCAGTGGCAGTGTTACTGGTTTTCAATATATCCTTCCTGATATATTTTATTCATGTCTAAGCAATTATATTTTTTCCTCTTTTGCACAAATGGTAGCATATAATTAGCACTGTTTTGTGTTTTGCCTTTTAAATAAATTTACTGGCCAGTAAATTTACTGGTGGCTCATGCCTGTAATCCCAGTACTTTGTGAGGCTGAGGCAGGAGGATCACTTGAGCCCAGGAGTTCAAGGCTGCAATAAACTATGATTACACCACTGCCCTCCAGCCTAGGTGACAGAGTGAGACCCTGTCTCCAAAGAAAAAAAACAAAAAAACCCAACCCCTCCTCCCCAAAATTTAGTATACATCTTGGAGAACCTTCCAAATCAGTGCATTATGTGCTTCCTTTTAGGACTACATAGTATTTCATTATTTGGATGTATTATTATTTAACCCTATTGGTGAATATTTGTGTTTTCTATCTTTTGTGATTACTAGAATGACTATTTCCTGGTTTGCCTGGGATAGTCTTGGCTTATGCCAATTGTCCCAGCTTCTCTTGCAAAAGGGTCCTAATTCGGGCAATGTTTTTCATGGTTACCCTAGCTATTACAGATAATGCTGTAGTAAATAAGCTTGTATAGCTTATCATTCTGCAGGTTTGCAAATGTAACTGTAGGATAAATTCCTGAAAGTACAACTGCTGAGTCAAAGGGTATACATATTTGTAATATTTATAGTCAAAAGTCATATACATTTGTAATTTTTATATGAAGGACCAAGTCTGCCTTCCATACTGGTCATAAAATTTTACAGTCTCACCAGCAATGTAGGAGAGTACCTGTTTTTCCTCCTTCATCTCAATTGGTTATCACTTTTTTTTATGTTTGCCATTCCAATAGGTGTAAAATGGTATCTCAGTGTTATTTTATTTCACTTTTTAAAAATTATGAATGAGGTTGAATGTCTTTTATATGTTTGAGAACTGTTGGTGTTTCCTTTTTTATGAATTATTTATCCATATGTTTTGCCCATCTTTCTGCTAGATATTAGACTTTTTTTTTTTTTTTTGAGACAGAGTCTGGCTCTCTTGCCCAGGCTAGAGTGCC
>NW_012135081.1:7020858-7021967 GCF_000956105.1 Propithecus coquereli
GCATAATTTAAGCATATTTTTATGGTTCATAACGCATTTCAGTAAGTTGATGATGTTGAAGCTGCATTGACATATAAAGAAAAATTAGCTGGGCGTGGTGATGCACCCTGTCTCAAAAAAAAAAAAAAAAGAAAGAAGTTTGCCTTTAGCCATCTAAAATTTAATGAGTTGTCTTTGACTCTTATTTGCAGGTTCTTTATCTAGGTTTATAGTATGGAATAAGATCGATTTGTTATATACCACATGGTGTGCTAAAAATCATGTATAGGTGAAAAAAATACATCCTATGCTTGTAAAATACTGTATAATCAACAAAGCACTTTTATACTCATCTGATTTGTAGTATCTTGATAATCCCTGAGAGATAAGCAGGGCAGACAATATGCCCATTTTGTAGAAGAGGAAACTGATGTTTTAAAAGATTGAGATTTTCCAGTTTAACACAGCACAAGGGTGCTTGCTTTGGCAGCGCATATATTAACACAGCAAGTGGTGGAGCTGGGTTTTAGTTTCATACTTCTGATCTACCTACTACAAATTCTATATTTTGTTTTCCCAGTATTTGCTAAAGGAGGCATGACGTATTTCACCCAGGAGATGGCAGTGTTTCTTTTAATATTCACTTGGAGATCACTTTCCCGTTGGAAGTATAGGACTTAAAAAGAGATGAAAATTGTATTCTTTCAGCAAACATTCCTTTTTTTTTTTTTTGAGATAGGGTCTCACTCTGTCACCCAGGCCAGAGTGCAGTGGTATAAGCATAGCTCACTGCAGCCTCAAATTCCTGGACTCAAGTGATCCTCCAGCCTCAGCCTCCCAGGTAGCTAGAACTATAGGTATGGACCACCACACCCAGCTAATTTTTAAATATTTTGCAGGAATGGTGTTTAGCTTATCCCCCAGGCTAGTTTCAAACTCCTGGTCCCAAATGATCCTGCCTGCCTAGGCCCCCCAAAGCTCTGGGATTACAGGTGTGAGCCATTATGCCCAGTCCTTCAACAAACATTCATTCTTTTTTTTTTTTGAGACAGAGTCTCACTCTGTTGCCCGGGCTAGAGTGCCGTGGTGTCAGCCTGGCTCACAGCAACCTCAAACTCCTGGGCTCAAGC
>NW_012135081.1:7022017-7024239 GCF_000956105.1 Propithecus coquereli
TAATTTCTTTCTATTTTTAGTAGAGACGTGGTCTCACTCTTGCTCAGGCTGGTCTCAACTCCTGACCTTGAGCGATCCTTCCGTCTTGATGGCCTCCCAGAGTGCTAGGATTACAGGTGTGAGCCACTGTGCCCGGCTGATATTAGACGTTTGATATTGGTTTGTGGGAACTTTTCATATATTTTAGAAATTAGCCCTTTATGAAATGAGTTGCATATGTTCCCTTCCTACCTCCCGGTTTATCACCTGACTTTTGGTTTTCCGTTTGTGGTTCTTGCCATAGAAATTTTTTATCTCTCTGTGGTCAGATTTCTTAATTTGTATTTCCTATTTCAATAATGACTTCACATTCCATTGTTTAGCTGGAATCTCACAAGTAATCTTTTATTTCTCCTGCTTCCTCATCTTTTACATCCTATAGTGGGGATCTCAAGTCCATCCACTTCTCCTCTTTCCCATTGCTACTATCCTACCTAAGCTTCTTAATTTAGGTCTCCCAGCAGTTTCACTCCCAGTGTTTACAGTGTAGCCACTAGTGATCTTTCAGAAATGCAAATTTGATTATATTGCCTTTTTATATAACCCACTAGTAATTCCCCAACTCTAACATAACTTAAAATATAATAAAAAAATGAATGGGGAAGAACAAATGAGAGATGTAGACATATAGACAGCAAATGTAGTTACTCTAAACTTAACAAGAATATCTAGATAAGAACCTAGGGTTCAGGAAAGAGGCTTTTACTTATTTGTTTTTCATTTATGTGTGTTTTTGATTTGTCTTTTTAAAAGATAATCATATCAATGTGCTGATGAGGAAAGCCAGTAGAGATGTAAAGGTTGGAGATAGCAGATGAATATTTTATGCTAAGAATGAGGTAGAAAACTCAGAGTGATAAATATTTAGAATACCTATTGTGGAGACTAGGAGAGGGTGCTAGAGTCTTGTAGGAGTGCTGGGAAATAGCAAGAGCCTACTGAGATTAGAGGTTTTGTAGTTTAAATGTTTGTGTGTTTGTTTTTAGAGAAAGAATCTTGCATCCTAGCCCAGGCTGGAGTGCAGTGGCCGAATCATAGCTCACTGTAACTTTGAACTCCTGGGCTCAAATGATCCTCCTGTCTCAAGCCTCTGGAGTAGCTGGGACTACAGGCGAGCACCACCACACCTAGCTTATTTTTAAAAATTTTTCTTAGAGATGGAATCTCACTATGTTGCCCAGCCTGGTGTTGAACTCCTGGCCTCAAGTGATTCTCCTGCCTTGGTCTTCCAAAGTACTGGGATTACAGGTGGGAGCCACCTCACCTGGCCTCTCAGCAATGTCTTATAGTTTTTAATGTAGACACCTTACATTTGTTTTGTTAAATTTATTGCTAAGTATCTAATTTTTGTTGCTATTGTGAATGGAATTATTTTCTTAATTTCATTTCAGACTGTTGCTAGTGTATCGAAATACACTTTATTTTGATTCTGTGATTTTGCTGAACTCATTTATTAAGTTTTAGTAGTTTTATTATGGGTTTCTTAGGATTTTCTACACAGACAATCATGTTGTGTATGAATAAAGACAATTTTACTTCTTCCTTTCCAATCTGGATGCCTTTAAACTCTTTGGGTTTTGGTTGTTTTTTATTTAAGAAATAGAGTCTCACTATGTTGCCCAGGTTGGAGTACAGTGGCATGATCATAGCTCACTGCAACCTAGAACTCCTGGGTTCAAGCAATTCTGGCTCAGCCTCCCAAGTAGCTGGGACTATAGGCATGAACCACTACACCTGGCTAATTTTAAAATTTTTTTGTAGAGACAGTATCTTGGCTGTGTTGCTCAGGGTGGTCTCAAACTCCTGGCCTCAAGTGATCCTCCTGCCTCCCAAAGTGTTAGAATTGTAGGTCTGAGCCACTGCACCAGGCCCCTGGTAGTCTTTGATAGCGGTCTTGCTTAGTGCTATGAAGATGCCTTGTACATATTATCTTTTCTTATTTTTGCCACTGTATCTTTGGGATATATTCCTAGAAGAAGGACTATTGGGTTGAAGGGTAAATGCATATATAATTTTGCTAGATTAATGTGAAAGAAATTATTTTATTTTGATTTCCATAAGCAATAAATGAAAGTGCCTTTTAACCCACAGTCTCACCAACAGTTTATTGTAGAGCTTATGGATTTTTGCCAGTTTGGTAGGTGAGAAATGGTATCTCTATGTAGTTTTTTTTTTTTTTTTTT
>NW_012135081.1:7027789-7031367 GCF_000956105.1 Propithecus coquereli
AAAAAAAAAAAAAAAAGAATAGGCCAGATGAATACTGAGTATGACTCCTGCTTGAGATAAGGGGCTGGTTTGAGGAAAATAATGGAATTTTCAGCTGTGGAATCCTAGGATATTTCTTTATTATTTCTGACGCCCAAAAATATATTTACTGGAATTTTTAATTTTATAGGCAAATGGGGAGAATTTAGAGTCAGGAAGTCTGGATTCTGGTGTCAGTTATGCCACTGTTTGACCCCCATGACCTTGTACAAATGAGTTTACCTGTCTGGGATTTGATTTTTACATCTGAAAATGAGAGAGGACAAAGGAAGGGAACTGTCCCATAATCAGAATTTTGGCCCATTATCATCCCCATAGCCTCACACATTTTGCAATATGTTAGATTTACCATATAAAGTTGCTGGTATTCAATGATATGAGAAGATTAAAATTTGACCTATAGAAACAGCAGTTTCATTTGATTCAACCTAATAGTTGAATTCAATTGTGGGCCCTGTTGGGATCATGTGAGTGATTTATTTTAGGGATAGCCGAGGCCAAGCAAAATTAATGCCTCGAGTGTGAAGGAAACATACATTTAGAGAATATAATGAATATTACCGTGTAATCAATGTAGTTCATTCTGGGTATGCACAGAATCCAGTGTAGTCTTTTCTTTCTACATTATGCTAGTTTTCTGGCCTAGTGACTCTAGATGATTTGGTTCCTGTATTCCTTCAGTGTCTGGAAAAGGAAAAGTCCATTTGAAAATTTTGTTAGGATATTCTTTGTAATAATACTTGACCAGAAATATCTGTTGCTATAGAAGAGAGAGCCTATTATCAGCACTAATACCTAAGGTGTGAAATAAATAATTCTTCAGAGTTGTCTTTACTTGTTTTCCAGTGAGGTCTGTCAAGGAGTTGAGAGGCCAAACTTTACCAACTTCCAGTTTTAGACCTATTTTGTCATTCTGCCCTGAAACAGAAGGAGTCAGCTTTCCTTTGTTGTTTGATGTAGCTAAAGTATCTTGCCTAAGGAAGCTGATGTGTTAAATAAACTATTTTTTTTTCACTTTTTCCTAAGGCATAACTTCATCTTTTCCCCTGGAAATAAATTTAATTTTTTGGATTATTTCCATCACATAGCCTTTTGGGCACAAAAGTTAATCAGTGGAAGGAAAGATAATCCACAGGGAGTATTTATAGATGGGGGGAAAAGGGTCCTCTTAGTGGCTCCAATATACTTTATTCAGATCTCTGAACCATATTCAGAACTTTATTAGCAAACTGGCCCATTTCATTGCTTTCAGCCACATGTGCCACACCAGCCTGTCTCCATTGGAATGTCTGGCTAGGGTCCAGCACATCTGCAGGTAATACATTCTTCTGAATTCTCCACCCTGATGTGGAGGGGTCAATAGTGGCATGTAAACACATTTTAACATACATATCAGGATTGATGTAGCCCCAACTCCTTCACCTGGGACACTTGTTTAAAAGTGTTGTTTTTCTGGAGAATCACAGACCAGTCTAGATGGAATCACGTACAAATATCTCTTCCCAAGAGAAGTTACAAATAACTTATTTTACTTTTTTCCTCTCAAAACAACTCTTGAGTGCTGGGCTCATGAGAACCAAAAATTAGAGAGGCATCAACTAAATCTATAAAAATGTGGGCAGTATAATGGGCAAAACATAGAGGAGTTAAGGTGAACACACTGGAGGAAATAGGATTTTTCCTTTTCCCATACATTTCCTGAATCTAACCACAGAACTCCATTACCTTTCCCGTCCGTTCCTCAAAATTCTATAACTCCTTTAAAAATTTTAAATAATGGCCAGACCACAGTGGCTCACGTCTATAATCTTAGCACTCTGGGAGGCTGAGGGGGAGGATTGCTTGAAGTCAGGAGTTCAAGACCAGCTTGAGCAAGAGTGAGACCCTGTCTCTATTAAAAAATAGAAAAAATTAGCTGGGCAACTGAAAATAGAAACAAAAAATTAGCTGGGTGTGGTGGTGAGTGCCTGTAGTCCCAGCAACTCAAGGAGCTGAGGCATGAGGATTGCTTGAGCCCAGGAGTTTGAGGTTGCTGTGAGCTAGGCTGACGCCACGGCACTCTAGCCAGGGAAACAGAGTGAGACTCTGTCTCAAAAAAAAAAAAAAAAATTCTTTTCATAACTTCCAATCTCCTGGAAATTGGTGGAATATCTCTTATCTCTAGGAAAAAAAGGAAATAAAATAATACAGAATCAAAGAACACTAGATACAAGACACCTCAGCTCCCATTTCTCTCTTTTTTTTTTTTTTTTTTTTGAGACAGAGTCTCACTCTGTTGCCCTGGCTAGAGTGAGTGCCGTGGCGTCAGCCTAGCTCGCAGCAACCTCAAACTCCTGGGCTCAAGCGATCCTTCTGCCTCAGCCTCCCGAGTAGCTGGGACTACAGGCATGCGCCACCATGCCCAGCTAATTTTTTCTATATATTTTTAGTTGTCCGATTAATTTCTTTCTATTTTTAGTAGAGACGGGGTCTCGCTCTTGCTCAGGCTGGTTTCGAACTCCTGAGCTCAAACAATCCACCTGCCTCGGCCTCCCAGAGTACTAGGATTACAGGCGTGAGCCACCACGCCGGGCCTTGAAAAGAATTTTTGAATCATTAAATTTTTTGCTTATGGTAGGGAGAGAGAGAGAGAGAAGAAATGAGATTAGGTGATCCCTGAAACTCCTTATCCAGCATTTTCTAGGTACATAGTTTAGCCTGCTTGATCCTAGTATAATCTTCTGAATGTAACTAAGATGCTAGTTTTTAGAATTGCTCAATTCAGGGTTATATGATACCCAGAGGGATACACACTGGGAGACAGTAGAGTAATTAATTGTAATGGAGCTAATATCTATTGAGTGTTTACCAAGTGCCAGGCACTTTCCAAAGAGCTTTATATAGATTGCCTTATTTTATTTCACTGCAATCTTAGGAAGTAGATACCATTTATTTATTCCATTTTACAGATGAGAAAAGTAAGGTTCAGATATGTGAGGTAATTCTTCCAGTGTCATTCAGCTTGTGAGTGATGGGACTGGACCAGAACTTAGGTCTGATACAAAGATAATGAAGTAAGTATTATCTTCATTTTGTACACGAGTGAATGGAAGATGTTAAGTAACCTGGCCTAAAGTCACATAAATAGTAACTAACAGTGGTGTCAGAATTTGAAGTCAGGTCTGCTTCTTTCTAAAACCCATGGTTTTAACTATTTTAAAATCTAAGATATCATTGAGCATTAAGGAATGCAGAAGGAGAATACAAGCACATTACAATTATTATAATCCAGCAATCCCACTTTTGGATATATACCCAAACTGATCTGAAATCAGTTTGTCAAAGAGATGTCTGCACTTCCATGTTCATTGCAGCACCATTCACAATAGCTAAGTTATGAAGTCAACCTAAATGGCTGTCAACAGATGAATGAATAAAAAAATACATGCTAGCCGGGCGCAGTGGCTCACGCCTATAATCCTAGCACTCTGGGAGGCCCAGGCGGGCGGATTGTTTGAGCTCAGGAGTTCGAGACCAGCCTGAGCAAGAGCGAGACCCCG
>NW_012135081.1:7031592-7044293 GCF_000956105.1 Propithecus coquereli
TAACATGGATAGAATTGGAGAACATTATGCTAAGTGAAATAAGCCGGGCACAGAAAGACAAATACTGCATGTTCTCTCACTTATATGTGGAATCTGAAACAATCAACTCATAGAAACAGAGAGGAGAAGGTGGTTACAGAGACTGGGAGGTAGGGGAAGTGGGGAGATGATGGTCAAAGTGTATAAAATCTCAGGAGGAATAAGATTATGTTTTGAGATGTGTTGTACAGTGTGGTAAATATATTTAGTACTAGCATATTGTACATTTCAAAATTGCTAAGAGGGTAAATTTCACATGTTCTCACCCCCCAAAATGGCAAGTATTTGAGATGATAAATGTATTAATCAGCTTTTAATTATTTAATTAAATAATTATTTAATTATTCCCCATTGTATTTATAAATCATAACATTGCTTTGTATCCTATAAATTTACATAATTATAAATTGTCAACTTAACAATAACACAAAAAACCACAATGAAATACCACTTTACGCCCATCAGGAAGACTATTATTAAAAAAAAATATATGGCCAGGCACGGTGACTCGTCCCTGTAATCCCAGCACTTTGAGAGGCCAAGGTGGCAGGTTCACTTGAGGCCAAGAGTTTGAGACCAGCCTGGACAATGTAGCAAGATCTTGTCTCTACAAAAAAAAATTACTCAGCTTCCAAAAAAAATGAGAATTAAAAAATTAAATTGGTTTGATTGCCTGTATGCATCAGGCCTTCAAGAGGAAGGTTTCTGTACCATGTTGTTAGGATAAGGGAGAAGATATCATTCAAGTGCCTACACAGTGAGGATAAATTGCTGTAAAATGAATGTCTCTGTGGGCAGAAAAGGGACTTTTTAAAAAAATATGGTATCACTGAGAGATGCATTTATTTATTTATTTACTGCATTTGTCTGCTGTGTTTCCAGTCTCAGTTGCAATTCCCACATTAAGGCTGTTCCCACCCTTCCTTTGTCTCTTGAGCTGAGCAGGCACTTCCTGTCCTACTGGAAATCAAAGTTAGAGATTGGGGGTGAGGTATGTGTATTTACTCTGCAGAATGTTAATACTGTCTGTTCTATTATCAGCAAAAAAAGTGACAGGAATACTAGAATAGATACATACCAGGACTTTATTTCAGGGAAGGTTTGGGCTTAATGTTTGTTGTGACAAAGCAGACAGGGTTAATTTATGTCTCAGGAGAATACTTATGATGGCAGCAAAGTGGCTTTATGAAGGGATTTGAAGGCTTTCATTCTACATCTCTATTCCACTTGGATTGTTAGGGGTTACTGAGTATCATTCTTAAATTTTGAGTTTCCTGTAAGTTTCTTTTCTTGTTCCTCCTACAAGGATATTCCTTCGAAACTTAGAAGTATTATTGCAATTGCGTTAGGTTCTTGACTCTTATGTTCTTCTTTCCTAAGAATTTTGTATTTTTCTTCTCTTTGAAGTATATGCATTTAAAATATTTATTTATTTATTTATTTTTAACAGCTCAGAGACAACTTGAAGCAAACATTCCAACTCTGAACTTCAATCCGGAAATAAATTCCAGGTCTGGTGAGTGAGTTACTCTAATAGTTTCAGCTTCATGGATCTTAAAGACGAGGAAATAGTGGGAAAAAGAGTCAAATATGGTAGCTTCCAGTTGTTAAAGAAACAACTAGGCACCGAGTTTCATGATTTAATCCAGTTGATAATTCCTTAAGTATGAATTAATTCCTCAGAGCATCTGAAATAGGAGTGAGGGGCACCAGCCCATCAGTGTGACCCAAGAGAAACAGAACTATCTAAGGATCTGAAACTAGTTATTTCCCATACTCTGTTTTGCTTTTTGGTGTTCTCCGTTTGTTCTTTCTTTGAGCATTAAGATCACTGTAAATGTAAAGCAGGGGAAGCCCTGTGCTCATCTCACACACTATTTCAGTATGGTTTTCTTTGCATGTTCTCCAAGGCAGTGTCTCAGTGGCTCCTTTAAAATCCAGCTTGAAATCTTCTTATAGCTGAGATCTAAGGGGGAAAAAAACCCTCATTGTCTTTCTGTGAGAATCTGTTCCTAGAGGAAAAGGGATGAATTTGAAAGAGGTTAGACTTAAGAACTCTTCTTTTCTAGCTTTAACTGTTGAGACTATGAAAAACAAACGAAAAATAACATCTTGGGCATTAGGACCCAGTGGAAGTGCCTCATTCAGACTGCGTTAACTTCTCTCTGTGACGTAGAGGAGCTGCCCCAGCTCATTCTCTACCCACAGCCCCCCCTCATATCTTTCTCTCCTGCTCCTGTTCTCCCCCCTTTCTCCTCCCTTTTTCCTCCCTCCCTCCCTTGCTCCTTCTCTTCCCTCCTCCCTCCCCCTTTTCTCACCTCCTCCCTTTCCCTCTCCCTCTTCTCTCTCAGCTGCCTAACATTAAAGAGAAAATGCTGCTATCAGTGACTTCCAGGCCTGGGATTTCGACTTTTGGCTATAACAGGAACAACAAGAAGGTAGGGAAAAGCGGGGGTTTTTTTTGTATCTAGCAACTTCCTTTTCTGGGGATCTGGGAGTGCCCTTGGTTTTAACATTCTTCTTTAAGAGGGGAACGGGATTCCTCTCTCCTCTCAGCGCCTCTCTTTTCCACTACTTCTTTCTGCATCTTTTCTCACCTGGTTCTGGAGTTCAAGGAATTTACAGTCTCTGTGAGGCCTGAGAAGGTGGGGGAATTAAAAGCAAACCAAACTTGAAAGTTTGTGTCCTTATGAAATGAAGTTAGTTTGACTTCATGCTGATGTACCAATCTCCACAGGGATAATATGTCATCTCAGATCCTAGCCCCAAGTCCACCCCTCCAAGGTTGTTTTATCTTTTGATTAACTATTTCCATTCTCCCCTACTCTACCTTCCTTCCTCCCCATACCACTGGCATTATTAGATAACTGAAATCACAGATAGTCACTAAAATCACAACAGCTCATCAAGAATTGGGTGTACTCTTCTAGACTACAGACCCTACCCCACCCAGCCTGTAGAGAAGGAGTCTTGAGAGACAGTGTGCTTTGGGATTAAGGCAGAAAGCTCTGTGATTCTTTGGGTCTTGCTATCTAGCTGATACTTGGAACTCTGCAGATAGCCAGGCTCAGCAGGGATCCTTGGAGTCTTTATGATTAACCCGTGGCTGCCAGAGAGTTGTGCTATGCTTGAGCACATGGGCAGTCTGGGGAGAGATGGACAATCTTCCCCACATTTGCCAGGGAATATCTTTGGTGGTTTTTGGCATTTCAGAGCACATAGTGCTGATTAGGAGGAACTTCATGCTGTAGCAGGAAGACCCCTTACCTTCTCTGGGTGTTGTAGCTGTTTGAAGAAAAAAACATGTCATAGACATTTAGGGATCTTTTGCTCATCTAATGGAATATTGGAGGGTGGGGAAAGATTCCTGCTGCTTTCTCTTGTACCTGAAGAGACTGTTATAGGTAGATTTAAACACAATAGTGTCTGATCAAGGGAGTGGGTAAATATTTAGACCCCAAACACTTAATGTTGGGTTATGAGTGTTAGTTTGTGGTATTTATTCTGTTTATAACCTTAAGAAATATGGGTAGAGGGAAGAGGAAATGGGGAGATGTAGGTCAGAGGGTACAAGCAGCAGATACATAAGATGAACAAGTCTTTAGATCCAATGTACAACATGAGGACCATAGGTAATAGCATCGTACTATATGTGGGACTCGTGCTAAATGAGTAGATCTTCTCTTGCCACACACACAAAAAGGTAAGTATGTGAGATGATAGAAGTGTTAATTTGCTTCACTAGAGTAACCTTTTTACTATCTATATGTATCCTATAACATGTTGTATAGCTTAGCTATACACAATAGAATTTACTTAAAAAAAGAAATACAGGTTCATACATATTTATTGGTTATCAATATGTGTTTGTATATACTGATAGCACTTTATCAAATATATATTATACATATACATGAAAAATCAAATATATATTATATATGTATTTATATATATTTGAAAGGGAAATATTTCATCTGTTTATTCTCTTCAAACCTTATATAGTACTGTATAAAAGTTTTCTTCCTGATTTTTTTTTTCCCTTGTAAGTCTCTTAGGTTACCCAGAACCCATTAAAATAAAGTAAAATGAATTCCCTAAATTAACTTTTCCCTATTAGGGGTTTCATGTATTGGAAGCTATCTAAAATCTTCTGTTTTCTTAGCTCTCCAATCCCTCTCCCCTCTCAGAGTATAGGAAACATTTAACTAGCTTCTAAATCTATCACATATGGGTTGAAGTCAAATCTCACATCTCTTCCTAATAACTTGTAAGGTTTGGGAAACAATTTAGGAATCATTGGATGGGTTGGGGGGCTAGGGAAAGTAGACATATAATTACTAATGTGTCAAGAATTCTCTGGGTTCTTACAAGTCAATGTTATGACATCTAAGAATGTTGTATATGTGCATTACTTTGTGGCTCTGTATGTAACTCCTGCAACTCCTTGTGTGTGTGTGTATATGTATATATAGAGACAGAGAGAGAAAGAGATATGTGAATGTTGGATCTTTAAACATTTAATGAATTAATTTAATTTATTTTGAGACAGGGTCTTACTCTGTTGCCCAGGCTCGAGCGCAGTGATGTGATCTTAGCTCACTATAGCCTCAAACTCTTGGGCTCAAGCAATCCTGCTTCAGCCTCCTGAGTAGCTGGGACTACAGGCGCATGCTACTATGCCTGGCTAATTTTTTTTCCTTTTTTTGTAGAGTTGAGGGTCTCACAATGTTGCCCAGGCAGGTCTCAAACTCCTGGACTCAAGCAGTCCTCCTGCCTTGGCCTCCCAAAGTGTGGGATTACAGGAATGAGCCACCACACCCAGCCCCTGTTGGGTGTTTTTAAACTAAAGCATTACTACACGGCTTTTTGTCTTCTTGTTGACAAGTAGGGTATAATGTGTTTCTTTCTCTGTTTTGGGAAATGTTTTAGATGCATTTGCTTTTGTAATTTGTGAGTTCTTATACTCAAGGTTAAATTTTTAAAATAACTTTTATTAGTTTTTAGTAATAAATGTAAGACCTGTTCATTTTTAAAAATCAGGGCCAGGCACAGTGGCTCACACCTGTAATCCCAGCTACATATACATACTCAGGAGGCTGATGCAGGAGTATTGCTTAAGCCCAGGAGTTTGAGGTTGCAGTGAGCTATGATGATGCCACTGTACTCCAGCCTGAGTGACAAAGTGAGACCCTGTCTCAAAAAAATAAAAAAAATAAAGAAATTTATAAAATAAAGTCTTCCCTTCATGTCCTGTATGTCCTTACTCAGATCCTACTCCTCAAGAAAAATAGTAACAGTATACATACACCAAACTGGTAACAGTATACATACACCAAACTGGTAAGAGTTTGGTGTATGTATACTTCCAGATTTTTTTCTATGCCAAGACAAAGTTTTAATTTTCACAGTGGCTTATTTGCCATATTTATTAAGATCTCGGTTTCTCAAGTACAACAAGTCTATGTAATAAAGTTTTTGGACCTGTCTAAAACATTAAAAAAACTGAAATAAAGAACAATCAAATTCCAAACTTCTGAAAAAGTACAAATTGTACATTTCTGCTGGGCTGGGCATGTGGCTCACACCTGTAATCCTAGCACTCTGGGAGGCTGAGCAGGGAGGATTGTTTGAGCTCAGGAGTTTGAGACCAGCCTGAGCAAGAGCAAGACTCCGTCTGTACTAAAAATAGAAAAATTAACTGGGCGTTGTGGTGTATGCCTGTAGTCCCAGCTACTCGGGAGGCTGAGGCAGGAGGATTGCTTGAGCCCAGGAGTTCGAGGTTGCTGTGAGCTAGGCTGATGCCATGGCAGTCTACTCAGGGCAACAGAATGAGACTCTGTCTCAAAAAAAAAAAAAAAAAAATGCTGTTTTCTTTAAATAAGGAGAATTTTTACATCATAATTTATTGTCATCACCTCTAGTTTGTGGGATAAAAAATAATTTCCAGTGACTTCAATTTGAAAAGCTGCTATTTGTACACCACTGTTGTGACTTGCTTATTTTAAAGTGTGTTAGTTTTATTTACTTGACTTTAAAAAGTAGGATTATTTTATTTTGAAATTCTTATCAGGGAAGGTGTTTCCTGAGGAACCCATGGCAATCATAGTTTTCTTTTTTCTTTTAATTTTTAAAAATTTTTAATTTTTTTAGAGACAAAGTGTTGCTCTGTCACCCAAACTAGAATGCAGTGGTATCATTATATATAGCTCACTACAGCTTCAAACTCTTGGGCTCAAGTGGTCCTCCAGCCTCAACCTCCCGAGTAGCTAGGACTACAGGTGCACACCACACCTGACTAATTTTTTTTCTTTGTGGAGGTGGGGGTCTCGCTGTGTTGCCCAGGCTGGTCTTGAACTCCTGGCCTCAAGGGATCCTTCTGCCTCAGTCTCCCAGAGGGCTGGAAATACAGGGGTGAGCCACCATGGCTGGCCTCATAATTTTCTTACTCTTTTTTGGCTGGCAGTAAATATAGGTATGCAGTCAACAAATGTAAAGTGCCTAACAAAGGCAGATTCTTTTCTCAGGATATAGTATTAAATTTCTGTTCCTTTCTGTGGATTGAAAATAGTTACAAAAGGGGGTAAATATGCATTTCAAAAAGGGATTCTGCAAGATAATTTAAGGTGGTATGTTTTTTAAAAAATCGGTTTTTTTAAAATTTCAAAATAAGGGGGTACAAATGTTTTTATTACACGGATACCTTGTATAATGCTTAAGTCAGGGCTTTTAGTGTGCCCACCACCAGAATAGTATTTATTGTACCTGATAAGTAAATTTTTACCCCTTAAACATCAATTTTTATGGCCTTCAATAACTCTTGACTCATTTTTTTTTTTTTTTTTGAGACAGAGTCTCACTGTGTTGCCCGAGCTAGAGTGCCGTGGCGTCATCCTAGCTCAAAGCAACCTCAAACTCCTGGGCTCAAATGATCCTCCCGCCTCAGCCTCCCGAGTAGCTGGGACTACAGGCATGCGCCACCATGCCCGGCTAATTTTTTCTATATATGTTTAGTTGTCCGATTAATTTCCTTCTAATTTTAGTAGAGACGGGGTCTCGCTCTTGCTCAGGCTGGTTTTGAACTCCTGAGCTCAAACAATCTGCCCGCCTTGGCCTCCCAGAGAGCTAGGATTACAGGCGTGAGCCACCGCGCCCGGCCTTGGCTCATTTTTTTAAAAAGCTGAAGTAAAAAGACCAGTTCTAGGGTCTCAGCACTGTTTCTTCAGTGTTTGAAGGAGTTGCCTCAGTAGGGAGATTTGAGTATAGGTGAGATCGAAAGAGGAAATGTTTGGGACTGAAGGAATTTCATACTTGTAAAGGGCCTAACCACGCCTTCCCTGACATCATCTCCCTGGCATGTGTTAGTATAATTTAACTCCTCATAACATCAACAACAATTTCCTTTGGGAAAAAAGAAAAGGGACTGTGTTAACTTGGGATAATTTGCCTTCCCCAACATATTTTGCATAAATTTCTATTTCTTCTTGATGTTAATATATTGAAGACCAGTGCAGGGCAGAAGGTAATGATGAAGGCAGGACTCACAGGTGGATATTGCCAGATTCTCACTCTTTTGAGAAGCTTGAATTACCTGACATTGTCAAAAGTGTTTACTGGGGAGAGAGAAGAGAATGGGAAACAATACTGTAATCACTTATGCTTCTGATGGGGAGAGAGAATTTTCTCTGTGTATTTACTACTTTTCCTTCTAGTTTCCATTAAATCAAATTTAATAGAACTGAGAACTCAGAATTTATAGGTCTAACATCTGCCTGGGGCAGCTATTAGTTCTGTTATAAGTAATAAGTTAACTCAAATTGTTAAAGTTTAGTGGGAAGGTCTTTCCATTGATCCCTCCTTTACGTTTTTAGCACAACTATTCTAATTTTTATGCCCTCATTACTGTCTATCTTTACTACTGTAATAAACATCCTTCATGATCTCCTTGCTTCCTATTTCTCTATCCCCTACTCCTTGCCCCCAAGTAATTTTATACCTGCTGCCAGAACAATCTTCCAACAACCCAGTAGTCTAGTGCTTAGTATTTCCTGTATAAAATATGTGATTTTTTTTAATTCGTCTTTGTGTTTTTTGTTTTTTTTAGAAACAGAGTCTCACTTTGTGGCTCAGGCTGGAGTACAGTGGTACAATCATAGCTAGGATGACAGACATGAGCCACCACGCCCAGCCTCTCTGATCCTTTTGTTTTTATTGTGCCTTATTATTCAGCCTCTGATCCTTTTTTGTTGTTGTTTACTGTTTACTTCTGGAATAGCCTTTCTTTCTGTTCATTTCCTTATTTCACTCATAGTTATTGAAGAGCTCTAGTGTGCTAAGGTAGGATTTTGGCCCTTCAAGAACTCACAGTCAAAACCACCTTTCAAAACCCTACCCATCTATTTAAGTTCAGCAAAAATGTTACCTCCTACATAAAGCTTCTGTTAATTCTTCAACTTCTCAGCCCCAAAGGGGACTTTTTTTCCCCAAACCCCCGTAATGTTTGTTTGTTTGTTTCCAGACAGAGTCTTGCTCTGTTGCCCCAGCTACAGTGCAGTGGTGTTATCATCACAGCTCACAGCAACCTCAAACTCCTGGGCTGGAGCAATACTCCTGCGTCAGCCTCCCCAGTAGCTGGGACTATAGGCATGTGCCACCACTACCTGGCTAATTTTTCTTTTTTTGTAGAAATGGGGTCTTGCTCTTGCTCAGGCTGGTGTTGAACTCCTGGCCTCAAGCAGTCCTCCTGCCTTGGCCTCCCAGAGTGCTAGGATTACAGGTGTGAGCTACCACGCATGGCCCCCTGTAATGTTTTGTACTTCTTATATGGTCCTTATAACTTTGGCATTGTATTAGAATCGTTTAGGTAATTCTCTTATCTTCATTGCTGGAGTGTAGGTTCTGTAAGTAAGGGTAGAGATGGTGTTGTTCAGTTCATTGTTCTCTGATATACCTAATATAGCATCTTAAGCCTATCTAGTAGATACTCAAAAAATATATCCTAATAATGTGGTTAAGCTAATGTTAGGTACTAAATCAAGGTTAAGCATTGTGTCCTAAACAAATCCTGAAATATGGTGTGTATTTTCAATTTAAATGTGGCTTTGCCACTTACTGGTTATGTGACCTAGTGCCAAATTTCTTAGGCTTTCTGACCTCGAGTTCTTCATCTGAAAGTACTGATATACTTTATTGGATTATATTGAAGATCGATGAAGTTTATAATCACATATCAGCATGTAAATTGACTTATTTCTCTTATCAAGAAAACCCCCACCTTATCCATGATGTCACTTCTTCCTCCAGCTGCTGTCCCATTTCTCTTCTTCCTTTTACTGTAACATATCTTGAAAGAGCTGTTTATTCAAGAATTGTGCATACTTGCTGTCTTCAATTTATTTCCTTCCATTCTTTTTTCTTTCATTATCTTTAAAATATTATTTGATAATACAAAAGATTATGCATAGTTATAAACTATAATAATAAGAGGAACATCTGTGAAATCACCTTCCAACTCAAGTACTAGACAAGACTTGTTGCCTATAAATTGCATATACTTATGAATTTCTCTCCATCCCATCCCCTGCACTTCCTCTAGAGGTAGCCACTGTTCTAAATTTTGTATTTATCATTCTGTTCCTTTTTAAAAACATAGTTTTAGTTTCCTGTGGGAGGAATGAAGCTAGCTTGCTTCTATGCTACCATTTTGGAAATCTCCCCCAAAAACATAGTTTTAAAATCATGTTTAATTTGCCTGTTTGGGCTGGGTGAGGTAGCTCATGCCTATAATCCTACCACTCTGGGAGGCCGTGCAAGAGGATTGCTTGAGCTCAGGAGTTCGAGACCAGCCTGAGCAAGAGTGAGAGAGCCACCGTCTCTACTAAAAATAGAAAAATTAGCCAAGTGTGGTATTCGCCTGTAGTCCCAGCTACTCAGGAGGCTGAGGCAGGAGGTTCGCTTTAGCCCAGGAGTTTGAGGTTGCAGTGAGCTGTGATGATGCCACCACACTCTACCCAGGGGGACAGAGTGAGACTCTGTCTCATAAAAAAGAAAGAAAGAATAATAATTTGCCTGTTTGCATTATTCTAAGTACTTTATATAAGTATATATAGTTATAATATATAATTATATATATTTTTATCTTATCTAATCCTTACAGCAACTTCATTATTATTATTCCCATTTTATAGATGAGAAAAAATGAGTTGCAGAGAGTTTAATAATCACATTGCTAGGGAGTAGCCCAGCTGGGATTTTAACCCAGTTAGTCTGGTTCTGAGCCGATGCTCTCAACCACTACCATATTGTCTTACTGTGGTACATAATCTTCTGTTTTTATTTTTGTTAATACATTCAATATTACCTTTTCACAATTTATTCATGTTGCATGTAGATGTGGTTTATTTATTTTTCAATACTATATAATATTTCACTTTGTGAATATACCATAATTTATCCATTCTTCTGCCAATGGGCTTTCAAATTGTTTTTAGGTTTTATTTGTTTTTGCTATTCCTGACATTGCTGCTGTGAACATTGTCATATATGTGGTATACTTGTGCAAGAGTTTCTCTTGGATTTCTACCTAGGAGTGGGATTGCAGTGCCATGAAGTACATGAATATTCAGCTTTGGGAGATAATGCTAAATTGCTTTCCAAGGTATTGTACCAAATTTGTTTCCATAATGTATAAAATTTATTGTAGATTCACATCCTCTCTACTTTTTGACAGTGTCAGACTTGTCTTATTCTCTCTTAAACCCAATCTAATTAGGTTTTTACTCCTACCACTCCATCAAAACAGCTCTTATGATAGTCTGCAATGATTTTCATATTATTAAGTAAATGTTTTGTTCTTAGCTCATCAACACTTGACACAGTTGATTACTCTATTCCTTGAAAAACTTTCTTCATTTGGCTTATGGAACACCATGCTGTCCTGGTTTTCCCCTCATATCTATCCCTTTTCTCTTCATACTCCTTTGCTGGTTTCTCCTCATTTTCCTGACCTCTCACCCTTGGAGTACCCCAGGATTCAGTCCTTGAGCCTCTTTTTTGTCTAAACTTCTCTTTTCCTAATGTTATCCAGTCTGATAGCTTTGAATATCACCCATATGATGGCAACTCTCAAATTATATTTCCAACTTGGACCACCTCCCACGTTCCAGATTCCTATCTTTAACATCACACTTGATATCTTCATTTAGATGTTTATTAGACATTCCAAACTTAACATATTTAAAAGAGAACTCTTGGGGGGGGCAAGGGCAACATACATAACCTAAACATCTGTACCCCCATAATATGCTGAAATAAAAAAAAAAGAGAGAGAACTCTTGCCTGCTCTCTTCCTGCCCTGCCCTGCCAAAACTGTTCTTACTGTCTTCTCCATCTCAGTAAATGACAATTTCATTCTTCCACATGCTCAGACCAAAAACCTTGACATTATCCTTGATTCTTCTTTTTCTCCCTCAGCACCATATCTAATGGCATAATACTAGTAACCTACTTTATTGTACTGTTATTAAGTAATGAATGCCTGGCACATAGTAAATGATCATTAACGTTAACAGTTATAACTAAAATTACCCATGGAAAACATGATTCCATTCTTTTTATTCTTATCTTCATATAAACAAGCTTACAGTTTCTCCCATCTTAAAACAAAACGAAACCTTGCTTTGATCACATATCTCCTGCCAGTTACTGCCCCATTTCTCTGATCCCTTTTATAATCATACTTCTTGAAAGAGTAGTCTGTATAGAGTCTGTTTCCTTACCTCTCACTCTTTTTCTTAGTTAGGTATTTATTTTCAATTGTGGTAAATATACATAACATAAAATTTACATCTTAACCATTTAAGTGTACAGTTCAGGTAGGGTTAAGTACCTTTACGTTGCTGTGCAAGCCATCTGCAGAATTTTTTCATCTTGTAAAACTGAAACTCTATACCCATTAAACAACTCCCCATTCCCTTCTCCCTCCAGCCTCTGGCAACCACTGTTCTACTTTCTGTCTTGATGAATTTGACTGCTCTGGGTACCCTGTATAAATGGAGTCATACAGTATTTTTTTTTGTCGCTATTTATTTCACTTGGCATAATATCCTCACAGTTCATCCATGTTGTAGCATGTGTCAGTATTTCCTTGCTTTTTAAGGATGAATCGTATGTACAGTATATATCACATTTTGTTTATCCATTCATCCATTGGTGGACACTTGGATTGCTTCCACCTTTTGGCAATTGTGAAAATGTTGCTATGAACCTGAGTGTACAAATACCTTTTGAAGACACTACTTTCAATTCTTCTGGGTATATACCCAGAAGTAGAATTGCTGGATCATATGGTAAGTCTATTTTTAATTATTTGAGGAACTGCCATCCTGTTTTTCACAGCAGCTGCACCGTTTTACATTATCATCAGGGGTGCACAGGGATTCCAGTTTCTCTATATCCTCTCCAACACTTGTTATTTTCTTTTTTCTTTTTTGATAAGTAGCCATCCT
Source organism: Propithecus coquereli (assembly GCF_000956105.1). Lineage (NCBI taxonomy): Eukaryota > Metazoa > Chordata > Mammalia > Primates > Indriidae > Propithecus > Propithecus coquereli. The sequence continues at coordinate 7,044,135 of NW_012135081.1, forward strand.
AATGGGTATGAGGTGGTATCTCATTGTAGTTTTGATTTGTATTTCTCTGATGATTAGTGATGTTGAACGTCTTTTCATGTACTCATTGGCAATTTGTAAATCTTCTTTGGAGATGTGTCTGTTCAAGTCCTTTGCCCATTTTTTTTTTTTTTTTTTTTT
>NW_012135081.1:7045271-7050697 GCF_000956105.1 Propithecus coquereli
AGGATCGCTTGAGCCCAGGAGTTTGAGGTTGCTGTGAGCTAGGATGACCCCCCGGCACTCACCCTAGCCCGGGAAACAAAAGCGAGACTCTGTCTCAAAAAAAAAAAAAAAAAAAAGATAATTGTAGTCTGTGAACAGAGCTATATTTCATTTTTTAAATTAATTCTTATTTTTATTAAGATATATACCCAGTTTAAAAAATCACATAGGGCCAGGCACCGTGGCTCATGCCTGTAATCCTAACACTTTAGGAGACCAAAGTGGGAAGATTGTTTGAGTCCAGGAGTTTGAGACCAGACTGGGCAACACAGCAAGACCCTGTCTCTACAAAAACTTTTAAAAATTAGCTGGGCATGGTGGCACACACCTGTAGTGTTAGCTACTTGGGAGTCTGAGGCAGGAGGATTGCTTGAACCTGGGAGTTAGAGGTTGCAGTGAGCCGTGATCATACCACTGCACTCTGGCCTGGGCAACAGAGTGAGACCCTGTCTCTCACATACACACACATATATACATATTTTATATATACATATTTATATATACATATTTTATATAATATATACTAAAAGTCACATAGTTCAACAAGGCTAATAGCAAAATGAGGCCTCATCTCATTCTGTTTCTTTTTCCTATTGCCCAGAAGCAACCACTTTCAGTTTTTTTAGATGTTTTTTTGGTATCTACCTGCATATTTGTAACTAACATGGCTATATTATTATTTCTTGGCTTTTCAATTTTATTTATTTCTTTGTTTTTAGAGACAGGGTCTTGCTCATTTACCCAGGCTGGAGTACAGTGGCATGATCATAGCTCACTGCAACCTGGAACACTTTGGCTCAAGTGATCCTCCTGCCTCAGCCTCCCAAGTAGCTGGGACTATAGGCGTGCACTACCATGCCCAGCTAATATTTTTAAAAATTTTTTTGTGGAGATGGAGTCTCACTATGTTGCTTAGTCTAGTCTTGAACTCCTGGCTTCAAGTGAGCCTCCTGTCTCGGCCTCCCAAAGTGTTAGGATTACAGGCATGAGCCATTGCACCTGGCCTCTCTTGTATACTTTAAATCATCTCTAGATTATTTGTAATACTGAACACAATGCCTATGCCTCACTTCATTGAAATGGATTCATTGTAGTACTTGGTGTGCTGTAAATTTAAGTTTTGCTTTTTGAAACTTTGTGGAATTTTTTTTCCTATGTTTGATTGGTTGAATCCACAGATGAGGAACCCATGGATACAGAAGGCTATTTCTATGTGACTGTGGACACTGTGATCCTGTGGAAATTCTTACAGAATCTTACATATCCCTATCCAGGAACTGGATAGAACTTTCTCCTCCGTTTTTAGAGACCTTATCCCTTTGTTTATATAATTGGTTTTTGGTATTCAGTTCCACTTTAGCAACCAATCCTCACCTCCACCCACCCCTTACCTTCAGCCTCCACCCCATTCCCAAACTTAGATTAAGATAATGAGTTTGATAAACTAGGTTAACACTCTCCCAAGGACTGGTTCTTTCTTTTCGAGATTCAAAGTATGTTAGGAATTAGAAGTGCATGGGTTCAGGAGTTAGGCTATGTAGATTCAAGTGTTTTAATATTCTATCCTAGTTTTTAATAAATGGTTATCAGACTTTTAAAAGACTTTTGTTTTTAAATAGATAATAACCTGAGCAAGAGTGGGACCCTCATCTCTACCAAAAGTTGAAAAATTAGGCATGGTGGTGTGTGTCTGTAGTCCCAGCGACTAGGGAGACAGAGGCAGGAGGATGCTTGAGCCCAGGAGTCTGAGGTTGTGGTGAGCTATGATGACACCACTGCACTCCAGCCAAGGCAACAGAGCAAGACCCTGTCTCAAAAAACAAAACAAAACAAAACGATGATAGATATATGGACTTGTGACAAAATATAAAAGTTTTAAGCAGGTTTAAGAAATATACAAATAGGCTCGTTGCAGTGGCTCACATCTCTAATCCCAGCATTTTAGGAGGCTGAAGCGGGAGGATCACCTGAGCCCAGTTGTTCAAGACCAGCTTGGGTAAAATAGTGAGACCTAATCTCTACCAAAAAAAAAAAAAAGAAAAATTAGCTGGGAATAGTGGCACACTTCTGTAGTCCCAGCTACTTGGAAGGCTGAGGCAGGAGTTTGAGGGTTTTTTGGTTTTTGTTTTTGTTTTTAGCACAAAAACGAGGTTTATTGAGGAAGAGCTAGATAAGCAATAGCAAATATGTTCGTCACAGACAACAAACACTCTCCCTTTCATAACAAAAGGCAGGAGTTTGAGGTTGTAGTAAGCTATGATCACACCACTGCACTCTAGCCTGGGCGATAGAATGAGACCCCATCTCTAAAAAAATATAAAAAGAAAAAATTATAAATAAAGAAAAAGACCTGACCAGGCATAGTGGCTCATGCTTGCAATCCTAGCACTTTGTGAGGCTAAGATGGGAGGGATTGTTCGAAGCCAAGAGGTCAAGACCAGCCTGAGCAAGAGGGGGACCTGGTCTCTACAAAAAAAAATAGAAAAATTAGCCAGGCATGGTAGCACCTACCTGTAGTCCCAGCTACTGCGGAGGCTGAGGCAGGAGGATTGCTCAAGCCCAGGAGTTTGAGATTGCAGTGAGTTATCATGACTCTGCACTCTAGCCAGGGCAACATAGCAAGATCCTGTCTCAAAAAAAAAAAAAAAAAAGGAAAAGTCCTTCTTTTCACCCCTGCCCTCCATTTACTTAGTCCCCCTTTCTCGTGGCCATCATTGTTAACTGTTTCTCGTGTGTCTTTCTACAGATATTCCTGTGCATATTATATTAGACTATTTATATATCCAAAGTTCTCTGTGACATGTAAAAAGCAGGCTAGAAAAAGGATAAACTTTATATACCTGATGTATGGCTAGGTGGTTGTATATATACATCTTATTTTGATCTGGAAGTAAACTGAACACACATACTTTTCATATCCTTGGGTTAGATCACTTCCTTCGGTTGCATAGCATTGCCAGTGTTTATTGTTTGTGAATTAAAATATTTTTATAATGATGAAAGGAGCAAAGTCTTTTCATGACTTTGAGACCTTGGACCTTGATAAAACCAGATCCTTAATCTGCCAATCCGGGTATTCTTAGAATGGGTAGTGTAAGGGTAAGGAAGGAGGGGTGCTGGTGTTTCCCAACTTTATGTGGTTTGTAATCACTGTATTTCTGACCAAAATGAAATAATGTTACATGATGAAAACAGAATAAATGACAATGTAGAGTAAAATAAACTAGAGGCAGGCATTGTCTTTTTATCTATCTTTTTTCTGTCTGAAGCAAGTGGATTGTGGAACAGAAGGAAATATACTTCTCCCAGTTAGTGCCTCTGTAAGCCAGGAAGCTGTAATGATGGTGTTATTCTGTTTCACTTTGTATCTCCTTCCCAGGCTGTAAATCCTCCTGACCACATGATCCACCAACTGGGGTGAATAGTGGAGGGATTTAGTAATGCAGTACTAAATACTCAGTAGGGGCTTAGTTGTGACCCACTCATGTTCTCCCCAAGCAGCTGGCTGTTGTGTTCATACTTAAACTGTGTAATCTTAAAAAATCAAAGATCCTTTTTCTCTTCTGGGGTGTTAATAAATTTTTTGGTCAATGTATATGTTTCCTGGACATATGAATGAGTTATTGCCATGTTGGCATGTAATAGTTGATTATTCCTTGCGCTTTGTTGCAGACATACCTGTGCTATCTAACAACACTGTGCCTAAAAGGGCTGTGCCCACCATACCGTAGTTGCCTATATACTTCAGTTGAGGGTTCTTGCTGTAGTTCATCTATGTAAGCATCAGTCTTATGTAAGAGATTTTTCTTTAACTTCCCATTTGATTCATGGTTCAGATGCCTTTCTTCTAAATGTTCTACCCTGAGTAGACATTACCTATTTCCAGGGAACTTAGAACTGTTCTTTTTTCAGCTCACACAGTTGCACAGCTGTAGTCTCAGCTACTTGGGAGGCTGAGGCAGAAGGAGCGCTTGCAACCATGAGTTCGAGGCTGTAGTGAGCTATGATTGGGCCTGTGAATAGCCACTGTACTCCAGCCTGGGTAACATAGCAAGACTGTCTCCTAAAACAAATAAACAACAATAACAACAAAAAACCTGTTCTTTCTCCAGAAGGGAGAAACAAAAGAAGTTGGGTCATATAAAAGGTTACTTTGTTTACTTAGCTGTTTGCTCTAGTTTGGGTACTGTCAGTATTTGTGAGGGTTTTTGTAATTTAGTTCTGCTTTACAAAGGCAGAGTGATATAACAGAGGAATGTTGAAATAAGACTGAGCCTCAGTTTCCAAGTTTTAAAAGGGGAATAATCTATTCCACTTCACAGAGTTGTTGGGAAGACCAAATGAAATCATTTATGTAATAGGATTTAAGACACCATTAGAGAGTTAGAGAAATAGATATAGAACAGAATTCTGCATTAAGATATGCCTTAATGATTTTTGCATAGTGAGAAGGTTCTTTATCCAATCTTGAAGAAAGCAGACTTTCATTGAGAGCTTCTGGCACAAATCCTATTCCACCTGAGTCAATATAGTAGAATGGTTGGTTCATCATTCAAGGTCCCTAAAGGAAACACATGGCACACCCAAACTGAGTAATTTGAGAAAGGTTTAATAAAGGGGATGCATTTTTTTTTAAACTTTATTTTTATTTTATTTTTTTATTTTTAGTAGAGATGGGGTCTCACTCTTGCCCAGACTGGTCTCGAACTCCTGAGCTCAAGCGATCCTCCCGCCTTGCCCTCCCAAAGTGCTAGGATTATAGGCGTGAGCCACCGCACTGGTCAGAGGGGCTATTTACAAAGGGATTCAGGGAAAGCAGCATGAGAGAGCAGAATACTCTAGGATCAGTAACTGCCGAGCCTACGTTACCTCTAGATCCAAAGGACTGAGATTGAGAGAGATTACCAGAATTTGAGAGGAGCCATATGGAGAGAGCTATGGCCTTCAGTAGAGGTATGTAGCCAAATCATGGTGTCCTGGCATAGGAAGTAGCTGGGAAGATAAATACTGTGATCTCATTTTCCTCCTACCCTTTAATCTACTTCTGGTATATATCTGGTTGGCCAAACCCAACTGGAAAACAGAAAGAAGAAAGCTTGCTCGTGCACTTCATATGGTCAGCTTCCTGGAGCATAAAGTAAGGTGGACAAGAGTGGTGAGTGAATCTGTAAGAGCAAATAGATTCCTGGGCAATGTGTGGTGGTATGCTTAACCAAGGAGTCTATAGTCATTTTGGCTCAGGGTTTTAAAATGTCAATGTTGGCCGGGCGTGGTGGCTCATGCCTGTAATCTTAGCTCTCTGGGAGGCTGAGGCGGGCGGATTGTTTGAGCTCAGGAGTTCGAAACCAGCCTGAGCAAGAGCAAGACCCCGTCTCTACTAAAAATAG
>NW_012135081.1:7051102-7055221 GCF_000956105.1 Propithecus coquereli
GTTTGGCCTTTTCTCCCCAGAGACCTTGGCCTTGGATGACGCCACGGCACTCTAGCCCGGGCAACACAGTGAGACTTTGTCTCAAAAAAAAAAAAAAAAAAATGTCAGTGTTGTGGGTTAGGCACGGTGGCTCACGCCAGCGTTATAGTTGAGATCCAGTTTGAGTACCACCTGGTATGAACACGAGTAACTCCCTGGAGGCCTCGTGGTTGTTGTGCCTTACCACCTTGGTATTCAAGGGATGAGGGAAACATGATGGCTGTTATAGTGTATAGTGGTAAGAGCCATGAAAGAGAAAAGGGGGAGGAGATTAGGAGCTGGAGATGGTGTCAGGTTTATTTGACCTGAGAAGTAATAGTAGAAAGTGCTGAGAGTCAGCTTTAAAATCAGCTATGCTGGGCAGTTATTTGTTATGTGTTCTCTGCCTCAGGCTCTGCATGTTCCAGAGATTCCTTTCTTGTTTAGTGGTGGTGATGTTTTCAGGAAGGGGAATTATAGGAAATAGCCCTTTCTTTCTCTGATATGACTTGAGCTTCAATAAGATATATTTATCTTGTGACTTTTCTACATGGAGATGAAGTAGGGTGATGCCAACCTTGGCTGACTTCTGTGCTAGTTCATGGTAACCGGTGGTAGCCTAACATCTCACGATAGTTTCAATGGTTGGAATGTCCTCTCTACCCATCCTCATCAAATTTTTTATAACAGCTTTATTTATATAATTCACATATCATATAATTCATCCAGTATTATAAAAGTATACAATTCAATAGCTTTTAGTATATTCAGAGTTTTGCATCTACTACAATAATCAATTCTAGAACATTTCATTATCCTTAAAAAAAAAACCCTGCCACTTCCCCCTCACCCCTCGATCCTCTCATTACTCCTCTCCCTCAGCCCTAGGCAATCACTAATTAGGTAATCACCAGTCTTCTTTCTGTCTCTGCAGATCTGCCTATTTAATTTCATATAAATGGAATAATTCAGTATGTGGTCCTTTGTTATTGACTTCTTTCTCTTAGCATGATATTTTCAGGCTTCACTCATGTTGTAGCGTATATCAGCATTTCCCTCCTTTTTATGGCTGAATAATATTCCATTGTATGGGTTTACTACATTTTATTCAGTCATCAGTTGATGAATATTTGTGTTGTTTTCACTTTTGGCTATTATGAATAACGCTGTGAAATTTATGTACAGGCTTTGTGTGGGCATGTGTTTTCCATTCTCTCGCATGTATACCTAGGAGTGGAATTGCTGGGTCATATGGTAACTCTATGTTTAACCATTTGAGGAACTGCCAAACTGTTTTTCAAAGCAGCTGCCTCATATTACAATTCCACCATCAGTGTACAAGGTTTCTAGTTCATGTCCTCACCAACACTTGTTATAATCTGTCTTTTTTTTATTATAGCCATCCTAGTAGATACAAAATGGTATCTAGTTGTGATCTTGGATTTGCATTTCCCTGATGGCTCTCCGTTAAAAGTTTACTGTCCTACTCATCCTTTCAAGTTACAACCCAAATGTCTTCTTCAAGAAACTTTACCCTTAGGAATTAATTGTTTCTTTTTTCACACTCTTATACCATTTTGTTTAGATCCCCATTAGCACACATATTCTGCTACTTTTCTAAATTGTAAGCTCTAATTTCTGAACTCAATGACTCCTTGTGGGTGTTCATTTCAATGTATTATGAAATATTTCACTCATACATTTATTCATCTATAAGTCCCACAGCATCAAGCAGTGCTTGCCCATAGTTTGTATTCAAATATTTGTTGAATGACTGAAATAGTGTAAAGGGTCTCGTGAGTAATTATTAGAGGGTATGTTACTTCTTGGAGAAAGTGGACTTTCTCTTTTTAGGAGATATTATGACTTGGGGTCCCAGAAAATAACATATTTTAGGCAAAATGTTCAGGTATGTCTTAGAGACCATTGGCTCCAGTAATATGTCTTACAGATCATCCATATCCAGGTTATAATAAGAATTTTGATGTTAGGCCACTGGATTGTGTATGTGAGACTTTTTAAGGGATTTAGTAAAATGATAAGACAATTAACAAATTCTGTGAGTTTATTTCACTCATTTGAACAAATATCCATGCCTACTATGTGCCAGGAACTTAGGTAGGCACAAAATGTGGGATGAGATTTTTTCCGGCTCTGATGGTTAATAGCGAAGTTAAGGGGCCAGGGTGAGGGTAACTTTGATGGCAAATGAATGGACACAGGATTCTTGAATGTTATTAACTAGGCAAAATGAGCACTTCATCAGAGAACCTAATAAAAAATACAGCTTGTTTAAAGGCAGTGTTTTACTTACCCTGGATTCTAATTAACAAGCTCGTCTGACTGGATCATTCTCGTAAAGAGCTGATGAAAAAACCTAGTGATTGGGAAGTAGCCATGTTACCACCCCTATCATTATGAACTCTTTCTTTCTTTTTTTTTTTTTTTTTGAGACAGAGTCTTACTCTTTTGCCCGGGCTAGAGTGAGTGCCGTGGCATCAGCCTAGCTCACAGCAACCTCAAACTCCTGGGTTCAGGCAATCCTCCTGCCTCAGCCTCCCGAGTAGCTGGGACTATAGGCATGTGCCACCATGCCCGGCTAATTTTTTTCTATATAGTTTTAGTTGTCCGATTAATTTCTTTCTATTTTTAGTAGAGACGGGGTCTCACTCTTGCTCAGGCTGGTCTTGAACTCCTGAGCTCAAACAATCCGCCCTCTGGCCTCCCAGAGTGCTAGGATTATAGGCGTGAGCCACCGCGCCCGGCCAGAAAAGGAAGGCTTTTACAGTTTTTTATCTATAACCTTGGTTTCTACTCATGTAGGTGGAATGCCTGAAGTTATTTGAATTAGTGGCCATTTAGAAGACTCAGAGTTGTGTTATTCCCCCTTATGATTCCAAGATTTGAGAAGGGCCATCACGTTTGGCCTGGATTCCTAGATTTCTGAGATGATATTAGATTTGCCCTTAGAAATAAGGATGATAGCATATTATCATGTAGCAAAGGAATATATAAAGTTATCCAGTAGAATAATATAGGTATGAATCTTCTCATGGACATTTAATTTTGGAAGTGAGTGGGAAACATTAATTGGTTTAGAAACATGGTCACATATACTTGAGAAGGCTAATGCTGGCTGCATTATTGAGGGTAATTTGGAGGTGCAGGAGACCTGAGGCAGTGAGACTACTTAGGAGATATTAGACATGAGGGAGTTCAGGAAAAAGTATAGAAGTTACTTTGAGACTTGCAAAATTTGAGGTTATCTGCTTGGTAGATATGTATGTTGAATGCTTTTAGAGTAAACATTGGCTAATTCATTCATTTAGTAAACATTTGAGTGGGCTAGGGGCTAGCTGGGCGCATTGACACTCAACCTGTAGTCCCAGTTACTCAGGAGGCTGAGGCAGGAGGATTGCTGGAGACCAGGAGTTCAAGGCTGTAGTACCTTATGATGGCCCCTGTGAGTTGCCACTGCACTCCGGCCTGGGCAATAAAATGAGACACTGTCTCTTAAAAAGAAAGAAAGAAAAAAAAGACTATGCAGGGAAGGCATAAAAAGTAGTGTGATGAATAGCCTGAAGTTTGATTTATTAACTAGAAGCTAATGTATCTCCTCAGAAATGTAGGCATGTAACAGAGGTATTAATGTTTTTAGAAAGTTCCAATGTTTTGCTAATTTTTTGGGAAATGAAGGAATTTCAGCTGTGATCTCTGAAGGTGGGAAGTAGTCTCAAGAATAGGGCTTTTTTGCCTTTGGATCTACCAGTGAAACCTAAATGGTTGGTTACTCAATTGGTTACCAAACCACAGTAGGAAACTTTGATCATTTAAATTCAAAGCAGGATGCTAAGGAACAGCAGACTTAAGAGTTGGTTGGATGACTGGAATCTAGCATATAAAGGCATGCGAGGACACCAGTGTGAGAACTTTGCTATTTTTCAGAAGAGTGGACAGCCACATGTAAAAGCAAGAGGGAAGCAGAGAGAGGTGGGATAAATGAGATAATAGATGTAAAATACATAGCATGGTGTTTGGCATACAACAAGTGCCAAATATCAGTTATAGTTATTCTTTTATTTATTTATTTATTTATTTATT
>NW_012135081.1:7056516-7063739 GCF_000956105.1 Propithecus coquereli
CCTCGGCCTCCCAAAGTGCTAGGATTACAGGCGTGAGCCACTGCGCCCGGCCTTAAGATGTATTATTAAAGAGACTTTAATCCCCTAAAGATTGATGGTGTGGTATTTAAAGGATGAGAGAATTATGAGAATTATACAGAGAATTATGCTATAAGATACCCCATAAAAATCTCTGAGGATCATAGGATCTAAGCTATTTATTGCAAAAGCACATCACTGTAGTCCCCTCTCATATTAAACATTGCTTTTCTCTTTTAGCTTTTAGGTAGCTGCTGAGAACTAATACCTACAGATTAGAAGATCAAGCTTAAAGTCAACTTTAATGTCACTGCTACATATCTTGGCCATTCTGAACTATATTTAAGGCTAAAAATGAAGGAAGAACAGCTCCCTTGGTAATTCACATTGTCAGTGATTGAACAGAGCTGAGGAGGCAATGGTTATTTATTCATCAATAAATATTTAATGCCTGGTATGTGCTAGTCATCATGAATACAGGGTTTCAAGAATACAGTTTTTTGCCTTCATGGAGTCTACAGTCAGCAAAAATACTCTGGGACTGGTCCCTTCTGATCAGAAGGAGGTAAATTCTTGAGACTTCTTGCTCTATACTCAGCATAGCCTACCTAAAGGCCTTCATCCCTTCATCAATTTGGATATAAATGTATTTTATGATATTCTCTTGTTAAAAAATTAGAACTTCCTCAGCTAAGTAGACATAAAGAGGGAATCCATTATAAGTTACAGGAGAAACCATAGCTTCTTTTTATTCTTCCCTCCTCCAGTAAGAATATCTTGGTTCCCTGCGTGCTCATACATACTACCCCTTTCTCTCTTACATATGTAGATAAACAGATTATTACTTTACAGGGTCTTTGTCTCCAGATAGTTTGTTTTGGGAAGCTGGACAAGCTTTTACTTAGGGGCTTTGTCAACTTTTTTTTTTTTCTTGGCTTCTCTTACCCTTCAAAGTGAATATTTTTCTATCATTTTTCTTTGGTGTGAAAGCTATGCAGCAATTTCAGAAGGTGCTTGAAAATAGCGAGAGATAAAAGTTTTTTTCTTCTGAGCTATATCTTCTAGGAATTTTTCTGGCCTTGCAGCAAGTTTATTATTGACTAAGTCATATTTTTAGATTATAGCTAGGATCTTAGTATTAAAACCAAGACGATAACCATGGTAGCAAACCAATAGATTCTTTTCAATTCATTTCTTTCCCTTATAACCCTTATATTTTTGTTTGGACAGTCCTGGCATCATTGATACTTTCTTTTAGAAATATTCTCTCACGTTGGAAAAGGGGATAGATAAACTCTAACTGAGGCAGGTGGTCTCCTCATCTGCCGGTGCTTGGCACATGGTATGGTGCTACTATAGTTGCTTTTATTATCATTGTTGCTGTTGGCATCATTGTTATCATCATCATCACCCCCAGACCTAGAATCTCATATTCAGAAGAAGCAGCTTGCTTTTCTCAGCTAAGGATCAATAATAGCAACTCCTTAAAGATGAGGGAGGGCCTATCTTATTGAATGATCTCCGGCAGTGATCTCCTTATTCAGAACTCAGGAACCATGATTAGAATATAGTCACAATCTTCTTGACTGTACTTTAAATCAGATGGTGGGTGCCCTCGTATGATAATAGTGATAGTGAAGGGTCATAGACCTACCAGTATTTGGTTATTATTGTAGAATTAATAATTCAACAGAAATTTCAAAGTGATTCTTAAAGTATTTCTATTTCTAGCACTGGCAATATGATGTTAATTTGCCTTATTTTGTACTGTCATCTGAAAGTTGTTTAAAAACATGCACGTGCCTCATGCATTGCTCTGCCCTTGTTGACTATATCATGTGACTGTCACCATCATCGCAGAAGAATAATACATATTCTTCTGGTATGTGGAATGTTGTATATGGGAAATCCTAGTGAAAGTGCTAGCAAAGAGAGAGAGACAGGGACAGGAAATATACAAGGTGTAACAAAAGCTATAGCCAGACATGGTGGCATGCACCTGTAGTCCCAGGTACTTAGGAAGTTGAAGTGGGAGGAGGATCACTTGAGCCCAGGAGTTTGAGATTAGCCTGGGTGATGTAGCAAGACCCTATCTCTTAAAAAAAAAGAAAAAGAAAAAGAAAAAAACAGAGCTACAAAAGGATCATGAGTCTTTAGGCATCTCAAGAATGTGATATTAAATTTCTTTTCTTCTCTGCTAAAATATAGAGCTAAGGAGCAAACTGTGTGTATATAAGTGGGTGCACATTTGTGATTATATATAGTGACGAAGATAGGGAACTACCTGCTTTTACATATTTTAGGCTGACCAAAGATTTTTATTTTGAAGTTTGCTAAGGGTCAGATGTATGAAATACAAGAAGCACATTTCACATTAATTAAGATTCTTTGGGGGAAAGTATTCTCCTCTTTGATATTCATGTTTCCCTTTTTCTTCTTCTGTTACTATCTCAACTGATCCTCCTGCCTCAACCTCCTGAGTAGCTGGGACTACAGTTGAGCACCACTGTGCCTGGCATATTTACTTTCTTTATATTCTTATTCTATAAGTTTTTTTCTATTTTTAAAGTTTTTTTACTTTAAAAAATTTTTGTTCGAAAATTTAGACACAAACCCACACATTAGCCTAGGTCTACACAGGGTCAGGATCATCAGTATCACTGTCTTCGACCTCTATATCTTGTCCCACTGAAAGGTCTTCAGGGGCAGCAGTAACATGCATGGAGCTGTCATCTCCTATGATAACAATACTTTCTTCTGGAATACCTCCTGAAGGACCTGCCTGAGGCTCTTTTACAGTTAACTTTTTTTATAATAAGTTAGAAGGAGTACAGTCTAAAACAATGATAAAGAGCATAGTATAGTAAATACATAAACTAGCAATATCATTGTTTATGGTGATCAAGTATTATGCACTGTACATAATTGTATTGCTATATTTTCATATGACTGGCAGCTAAGTAAGTTCATTTACACCAGCATTACCACAAAGAACATTTGTGTGTTTTGCTGTGATGTTAAGACGGCTGTTAATGATGTCACTAAGTGATAGGAATTTTTTAGCTCCATTATAATCTTATGGGACCACCATCATATGTGCAGTCCCTTGTTAACTGAAACATTGTTATGCAGTACGTGACTGTAATCCCAAATAGGTTTATACTATAAAGTGCTTTAGGCCAAGAAAGAACTAGAATATGAGTGTAATATAGTAAAATGCACTATATTATAATTATACAAATTTAAGTATTGTGAATTAAATATAAATGTAAACACTAAAAGCATGATTAGAGCATGAAGATATAAAATATGCCATGAAGGAATGGATCAGTGTTTCAGCCAGCCTAGTATTTTGTCTCTAACAGAAGTACCTAGAAAATGTAACAGGACTTAGTTGGTTGTCTGCCTGGTATCACTTGTGAAGGATTAGAGAAATTTTGTCCTAAATCCTGGATTTCCTTGACTGTAATATATCTAGTACCTGTATTCATTCATTTAAACTTTTAAAAACTTAAAAATAACTTTTGGCTAAATCCTTATTGTGGTAATAATTTTCATTTTTACTACTTGATGTGATAATTAATATTTCCTTTTATTGTCCAAGTTTACAAGCTCCTGCAGACATTTTGCAATTCTCATATTTTATAGTTTTGTGAATATGTTCAGCTTATTTATACCCTTTGTGATTTGATAAATTTTTATTATTTCTTCGTCATCATTTTGAAGTAGAACCTAGATTTTATTAGTCTTGTCTCATTACACAGTTTACTTCAGAGGCAGATGTTAATTGTGTTCTGCAACATCTGTATGATGAAAACATTCCACTGTAATATGAAGTACCTTATTTTCAGAGCCTTTAACAGGCTTATTTGGCCTCTCATCATTCCTGAAAGTTAGGTGGGACAGTTGTATATTTTCTCATTCTGTGGCAAAGGAAAAGGAATTTCTGGGTTTTATTGTTGTTGTTTTTTTTTTTAGAGACGGGATCTTGCTCAGACTGGAGTGCAGGAGTGCAGTGGCAAGGTCATAGTTCATTATAAACTCTAACTTCTGGGCTCAAATGATCCTCCCACCTCAGCCTCCTGAGTACCTGGGAATACAGGAATTAGCCACCATGCCTGGCTAATTTTTAAAATTTTTTTGTAGAGACAGGGTCTTGCTACATTGCCTAAGCTAGTCTCGAACTCCTGGCCTCAAGCAATCCTCCTGCCTGGGCCTCCCAAAGTGCTGGGATTACAGGTGTGAGCCACTGTGCCTGGCCTCATTTTTTTTTTTAATTTAATTCTCATGTTGAGTTCATTGCTGTTAAAGTTCGGAATTATTTTTTCCAGGGGGGCCAAGATCTTCCTCACTCTTCAATGTCTAAATGTATAATCCTTCTTACCTTTTCCTCATGTCTCCTTGCAGCCATATGTGTCATTGGCTCAGCAGATGGCACCACCTAGTTCAAGCAACAGTACCCCTAATAGCAGCAGTGGAAACAATGGAAATGACCAGCTGAGCAAAACCAACCTATATATCCGAGGATTGCAACCAGGCACTACTGACCAGGACCTTGTCAAGCTGTGTCAGCCGTAAGTTGGGGTACATTTGGGCAGGCTTCTAGGAACAGTACAGATTTGGTGATAACTGGCTTCTTTTCAGGTATTCTTATGCTAAAATGCAATAGTATTTTGCTCCTACCCTGTTGTCACAAGGTTTCTTAGCAGCTCCTCTTAACAAAAAATTCTACCTGCTACTAATATATAAAACCCTTATGTGTTTCCCTGAGGAAATCTGGGATAAGGCTGGCCTTTCAACCTGATATCCAACTATTTCTAGCACCTCCCCCAAACTGATAGTCTTAGTGGAAAGATTGCTATCCTTACATCTTCCCTCCCCTCCCTCGACAGGATCTCCTGTTGCCTGGGCTAGAATGCAGTGGTGTGATCATAGCTTACTGCAGCATCGGACTCCTGGACTCAAGTGATCCTCCTTCATCAGCCTCCTAAGTATCTGGGACTACAGGCACGCACCACCACACATAGCTAATTAAAAAATTTTTTTGTACGTTGGGGGGGTCTCGCTATGGTGCCTAGGCTATTCTCAAACTCCTGGCCTCAAGCAATCCTCTTGCCTTAGCCTTCCAAAGTGCTGGGATTACAGGTGTGAGCCACCACTCCTGGCCTATCCTTATACCTTGAATAGAAATGTTCAATATCTCTATAGATACTAATTAGAAAGCAATTAGAGCTGGCAATGAGGAGAGAAGAGATTGGGACTAGCCAATCAAATTACACAATCTGAAGAGTTTCTGCTGCTGGAGATAATCCTTGTGAATCAGAGGAGCCCTCAAATTAGTGGATAAAGAAGAAGATAGAGAGAGAGGCTGTCACTCTGCATCTGTCCATGAAGACCCTCTGGAGTTCTTAGTAGATTTGAGTCATGAGGTGGAGATAATTGCCACAGAATTAGCCCAGTTAGAAATGCAAGAAAATGACATGAGTGCACAGATGCCCAGCTCAATTTTATTTGGCAGAAAAGCATGTATTTCAAATAATACATTTGAGGGAATAATTAGAAGAAGTCTTGCAGCAGGATGGGGAGATTAATAGGAAGAGGGAAAGAATTGAGTTTGAATAAGTGAATGGTTGAAAGAGGTAGAAATAGGTGCTTTATATATTTACCATCTTTTAGAAACTTTTTATTGATGTGTAATAAGCATACAAAAAAGTATAAATCATAAGTGTATATACTACAGTGAATTTTCACAAAAGTAATACTTCCTTGCGTAAATTCCCTCATACCTGGATCAAGAAATAGAACATTACCAACTCTTCGGAAGTCTACCTGCCAATTATCATTCCCCCTCCCCACAAAAGTAGCTGCTGTTTGACTTCTAAATAATAGGGCCAGGTGTGCCTTCTCACATCTGTAATTCCAGCACTTTGGGAAGCCGAGGTGGGAGAATCACTTGAGGCCATAAGTTTGAGACTAGCCTGAGCAACATAGTGAGGCACATCCCCCCACCAAAAATTTAAAAATTAGCCAGATGTGATGGTGCACGCCTGTAGTCCCAGCTACTCAGGAGGCTGAGGTGGAAGGATTGCTTGAGCCCAGGAGTTCAAGGCTGCATTAAGCTATGATCATGCCACTGCACTCTAGCCTGAGTGACACAGAAAGACCCTGTCTCTAAAATAAATAAATAAATAAATAAGAGTGGTATGGCCTGTTTGAGCTTCATGTAAATATAATCATAAAGTGAGTTCATACTCTTTTATGTCTAGCTTCTTTTTTTTTTTTTTTTAGACAGAGTCTCACTTTTTGCCCGGGCTAGAGTGAGTGCCGTGGCGTCAGCCTAGCTCACAGCAACCTCAAACTCCTGGGCTCAAGCGATCCTCCTGCCTCAGCCTCCCGAGTAGCTGGGACTACAGGCATGCGCCACCATGCCCGGCTAATTTTTTCTGTATATTTTTAGTTGTCCAATTAATTTCTTTCTATTTTTAGTAGAGACGGGGTCTCGCTCTTGCTCAGGCTAGTTTCGAACTCCTGAGCTCAAACAATCCGCCCGCCTCGGCCTCCCAGAGAGCTAGGATTACAGGCGTGAGCCACCACGCCCGGCCTGTCTAGCTTCTTTTGCTACATGTTTGTGAGATTCATTAATGTTGCATGCTTGTTTATTCTTACCGCTTTATAGATTTCCATCATAGCGCCGGGTACAGTGGTGTACACCTGTTGTCCCAGCTACTTGGGAGGCTGAGGTGGGAGGATCCCTGAAACCCAGGAGTTTGAGGCTGTAGTGAGCTACGATCTTACCTGTGAATAGCCACTGCACTTCAGCCTGGGTGACATAGCAAGACCCCATCTCTAAAAATAAAAAATAAAAGATTTCCATCATAGCACTATACCACAGTTAGTTACCCATTCTACTATTGTTGAACATTTGGGTTGTTCCCAGCTGTGATGATTATGACTATAAATAGTGCTGCTGTGAACCTATACATGTCTTTTGGTACATGTATATACACATCATGTTGGATATATACCCAGGAGGTCATAGTATATACGTCTGTTGAGCTTTTGTAGATACTACTAAATAATTTTCTAAAGAGGTTAAACAGCTGCTCCAAATCCTGGAGAAGCAGATCATTTGACCGTTAAAATGTAGTTCTATGGGCCGGGCGCGGTGGCTCACGCCTGTAATCCTAGCACTCTGGGAGGCTGAG
>NW_012135081.1:7064364-7073021 GCF_000956105.1 Propithecus coquereli
TAGTTGTCCAATTAATTTCTTTCTATTTTTAGTAGAGACGGGGGTCTCGCTCTTGCTCAGGCTGGTTTCGAACTCCTGAGATCAAACGATCCGCCTGCCTCGGCCTCCCAGAGAGCTAGGATTACAGGTGTGAGCCACCGCGCCCGGCCTAAGTGGAACTTTTAGGGGACTTAGTCTAGAACTAATAACTTTTAGGGGAGGTGGGAATTAGCAGAAATCTTGGTTTATGAGGGAAAAGAATATCGTATCAATGTAGAAATGTCCTTGATTTCTACATTCTATGTTTCTTGAACTAAATATAATGTATTACAAAAATCCTCTCATACCGGTGGCAAGACTGAAAAGAAACCCGATTCAACTTCACTAAACAGTTGTCCTTTGGTGTTCACGGGGGACTGGTTCAGGTCCTCTCACTACCTCCCCCGCCCTCCCATACCAAAATCTATATATGCTCAAGTCTCTTACATATAAATGGCATAGTATTTGTGTATAACCTATGCACATCCTCCCATGTACTTTAAATGATCTCTGGATTACTTATAATGCCTAATACAATATAAATGCCATGTAAATAATTGTTTAACTGTATTGTTTAGGGAATGATGACAAGGAAAAAAGTCTGTACATGTTCAGTGCAGTGCAACCATTCTTTTTTTTTTTTTCCTGTATATTTTCAGTCCATGGTTGGTTGAATCACAGATGTAGAACCCATGGATACAGAGCACCAACTGTATTTTTAAACTTTTATTTTGTCCTTCTAAACAGTTGTCCTATCTTTGCTGTGTCTGGAGGGATGGAATAGTCAGGATCAACATGTAAGGTGGAAGTAAGGAGCCCAAAAGGGGACCATGAAGAAGTAGGAGTGAGGCAGGGATGAAGTAGGTGCCAGAGGGAATATGACGAAAGGGAGGCTGAGAAGAGCAGGCGGCTGGGGCCCTCTGGATACTGCGTGCAGGGAGTTAACCCCTTTTTAGGAAGGGTGTTGCTCACGTGTAGAAGGACTTCCAGCTTTGTCCCAGTTGTCTCTCCCTGGGTTGTGGGGGAAGTAAATGTCGCTGGATCCTAAACTCTGATGTGTGGGAAGGAGAGTCGTAGAGTCTAGGAGTAGAACTCCTGGTTTTCTTGGAGGGGCTCTTTCTTCCAAGGAGGAAGCAGCGGTGACCCAGCTGTTGCCAGCTGCAGTGGAAATTCTGAGCTCAAAGTCTCAGGCTGCTAGACCACAGCAAGCTCCACCCTGGGGCCTTGATAGGGATAGCAGCACATGTATCCTCTGGCCTATAGTCAGACTCCTCAGGAATCCCTCCCCTTGCCTAAATTTGGGAAAGAATCCAAGTATGCAGCCCTGAAGGGCTAGGATAGCCACATCCATCCCCATCCCCCTTTTCATGTGTTCTTTTCCCAACCTCCAGGGCATTGCTTGGCTTATTTTGTCTAATCCTTTGAGTTACAGAAGTTCCTCTAAAAAAGTCAGTGAGAGGCCACCAAGGAGCAAAAACAAATGAATCAATCATCTCATATGTTCTTTAGGGAAGAGAGAAGAGATTGGAAAAAAAAATGCTCGTTTGGATTATTGGTCTCAAATTCAGTCCCTGCCAACTGTTTTCAGTTAGCTCTTACACTTCTGACTTTTTTTTTTAGTAATCTATTTTGTCTCTTTAATATTTTCACTATTCTGGAATGGAATGTAGAGGTTTTTTTCTAGCTGAACACCTCTGATATAGTCCTGATCTGTGATACTCTGCTACTCAGGTTCTGGGAGCTCCGTATGACTCTATTGCCAAAGTATGATTCTTCAAAAAGTTGAAAAACAAGACTGTCATGCAAATACAGAATGAACACATGTCAAAGGCTTATTTAACGTATTAATAAGGGAACCAGCAGGATGGTAAAATGGATTCAAAGAGCATTTGAAGAACTAAGTATTTATAGGCACTGAAGAAAGAATGTTGGAATAAGATTGCTAGGTTAGATAGAAAACTGGCTTATGTCCTACAGGGCAATAAAACCAGTAACCTTTGAGATTATCTTTTCTACCAGGCAGAAATAATTTACATTTCTACTGGACAAAAATCTACAAGTTGTATCTTCACAAAGTCTGGGCCCTTGGTCAGTAGTAAATGGTAAGTCAGACAAAGAAACTTCCCTCTAGATGGTGAAATACTCTGTAAATATGCCTTTTAGACAATGTTCCAGAATGACATTGAAAGGCTATACAGTCATGCTTTTGCCTTATTACCAAGTTTCAGATGATTTTCTTTTTTTGCCTTATTACCAAATTTCGGATGATTTTTTTTTTTTTTCCTTTTTCTCAAACAGAGTTTCCCTCTGTTGCCCAGGATGGAGTGCAGTGGCATGATCATACCTCACTGCAACCTTAAACTCCTGGGTTCAAACAATCCTACTGCCTCAGCCTCCCAAATAGCTGGGACTACAGTTGCTCACCTGGCTAATTTTTTTCTATTTTTTGTAGCAATGGGGTCTCACTATGTTGCTCAGGCTTGTCTCAAACTCCTGACCTTAAGCAATCCTCCCTCCTTGGCCTCCCAAAGTGCTAGGATTACAGGTGTGAGCCACCATGCCTGGTCAGATGATTTTATTAATACTACTGTTACACTTGATCTTGTTCCCACTCCCCTCCCTAACATGCTCAGTCTTGACCATGAGAAATAGAAGCCTTAGAATATGGTAAGGCAAGCCAGGTGTTTGAGCTCAGAAGTTCAAGACCAGCCTGGACAACATAGTGAGACCCCATCTCTACAAAAATTTTTTAAAAAGTTAGCCAGGCACACTGGTACATGCCTGTAATCCTAGCTACTTGGGAGGTTGAGGCAGGATGATCAGTTCACTTGAGCCCAAGAGTTCAAGGCTGCAGTGAGCTGTGATTGCACCACTGCACTCCAGCCTAGGTGACAGAGTGAGACCATGCAGGCCCTGTCTCTAAAACACACAAACAAACAAACAAAAAACCAAAAGAATATGGTAAGGCAAAGAGCCATTTGCAGTAGATTAAAGTTGGGGTTCCTTGAATATAATGACAATAATAGCAATTAAGATTTACAAGTGCTTACCATGTGGTAGTCATTAGTGCTTTATATTTATTAACTCATTTCATATTCCCGATAATCCTGTCTCCATTTTCAGATGATGAGGCTGAGACACAGAAAGGTGAAATGACTTGTCCAAGATGCTAGAAAGTGGCAGAACCAGAATTTGAACCAAAGTAGTTTGGCTCAGCTTGACCTTCAATCAAGGGGTTAGTCCCAGCTACTCAGAAGGCTGAGGCGGGAGGATTACTTGAGCCCAGAAGTCTGAGGCTGCAGTGAGCTATGATCATGCCACTGTACTCCAGCCTGGGTGACAGAGGGAGACACTGTCCCTTAAAAAAAAAATCAAGGGCCGGGCGCGGTGGCTCACACCTGTAATCCTAGCACTCTGGGAGGCCGAGGCGGGTGGATCGTTTGAGCTCAGGAGTTTGAGACCACCCTGAGCAAGAGCGAGACCCCGTCTCTACCAAAAATAGAAAGAAATTAATGGGACAGTTAAAAAATATATAGAAAAAATTAGCTGGGCATGGTGGCGCATGCCTGTAGTCCCAGCTACTCAGGAGGCTGAGGCAGGAGGGTTGCTTGAGCCCAGGAGTTTGAGGTTGCTGTGAGCTAGGCTGATGCCACAGCACTGTAGCCCGGACAACAGAGTGAGGCTCTGTCTCAAAAAAAAAAAAATCAAGGAGTCAGTAAAGGGGTGGGAATGGGGTGTCAGAGAAGAGAAACTTTTATAGTTTTTTCATAGGAGAAATGGTGTTTGTCCAAAAGAAGATAAGTAAAATCAAGGATTATTTTTAGTCCTCAAGGAATTCCAGCAAGAGCTCTGCCTTTACACACTCTGCTATGTGGACATTGCCAGGCTTTTTTCCCAAAAAAGACAGTTGTCTCTTTCCAACTAGTATCTCAGCCTTAGTTGAGAAATAGAAATGTGTTGGTTTTATAAGGTCTACAGTTACCTTATTTCTTGTAGGCATCTTTAGGGGATAGGTTTATATTAAGGGTGGTATTTTTAATATATTTCTTTTTTGTTTTTATTGAGGTGTGAGTAGGAAACGTTGTCCTAGTGGAAGCACGGAAAGGGCATGGATTCATCCAGATGTCTCAATCTTGGCCCTGTTCTTAGTCTCTGGCCCCAGATTATCACTTTGTATTTTCCTCTCCCTTAGATATGGCAAGATTGTTTCCACTAAGGCCATACTGGACAAGACCACAAACAAATGCAAAGGTGAGAGAACAGCTGTCCTTGGTGATAGAGAGCAACAGTGAGTGAGGCCATCCTGTACTGCTGAGAGTCCCGAGTGCCAAGGAGGAGTCTCTGAGGTTTTCTGGCTTAAAAAATAATTGGATTCCTCAGTGACTAGATAGCTAGAACTGAAAATGCTATTTGGAGGATGGGGGACTCAAGGCTAGAAGACTGCACAGAGCACCTTAGAGTCTGCACAGAGTCACCTTAGGGTTTCCCTGGATGGGGTGGTGAAGGTGGGTAGGTGAAACTGTTTCTACTTAGCAAAGCAGTGTAAATGCCTTTTGGGAGGGGTGACTTGGTAGGTGTTATTTTCTGAGGATGGATAGTTTAACTGGGATTTTGATCAGTTCTGGATGAAGCTGGAAGAGTAGAAGGTGGAGACAAGGTTGGGGTGGGGAGGAGCTCCTTCCACAGGGAGCTGATTATCTGCTCTGGAGAGACTGCATTCTCTACATGCAGAGCATTTATGGGGCATGTCTAGAAAAGAGGGGAGGGGTTCTTTTAGAGGTATGAAAGGGGCTGTGGGTTATTAGAAGAGCCTCGTTCCTGAAACCTCAGATTTCTGAAGGGGGAGGGAGAAAGACAGGGATACCACAGGACCTCATAGCCTTGGCATTCTTAGCCACAAAGTAGAATAAATCTCAGGGTTTGAGGAGCACATGGATAACCACCTGAAACCTCTTAATTTCTCTTTCTCCCTACCACTTTTGTTACATGGATCATAACTCTTCCTCTGTCTCCTGAAAAGCCTGGGCCTACCTCCCTTGCACCTCCCACCTCCCAGTGATGCTGTTTCCCTGTTCCAGGCTATGGCTTTGTGGATTTTGACAGTCCTTCAGCAGCACAGAAAGCTGTGACAGCACTGAAAGCCAGTGGTATACAGGCACAAATGGCAAAGGTAGGAGTAATACCCCATGTCTGGTCCTCTGAGGGGTTTGTGCTTAGCACCAAAGTTCTGGTTCCAACATTTCCAGAGGGCTTAAGAATCGTGAGATTGGCCAGGCATAGTGGCTCACGCCTATAATCCTAGCACTCAGGGAGGCCGAGGCGGGAGGATAGCTTGAGGTCAGGAGTTCAACACCAGCCTGAGCAAGAGCAAGACCCCGTCTGTACTAAACATAGAAAGAAATTAGCTGGATAACTAAAAATATATAGAAAAAATTAGCCGGGAATGGTGGTGCATGCCTGTAGTCCCAGCTACTTGGGAGGCTGAGGCAGAAGGATTGATTAAGCCCAGGAGTTTGAGGTTGCTGTGAGCTAGGCTGACACCACGGCACTCCAGCCTGGGCAACAGAGCAAAACTCTGTCTCCAAAAAAAAAAAGAATCATGAAATTGAATGGTCGAGGGCTAACTGCAGTGCTTTCTGATGACATCTGGCTAAAGACAGTCTGGGCCAGTGTCCATTGAGCACTGCTGGCTGCTGGTGGAAGACTGTATTCAAAGTCTGTGGCAGGTGGCTCTGTCAACTCTGTTCTTCTCATAGAGTTATTGGAAGTAGCCAAGAGGATCAGGAGGCCTCTTCCAGTATTCCTGCTGCTTCCCTGGCCCCACTTCCCTACTGGACAGATTGTGGTAGTTTTGCAACATTCTCTGAAGAATCTAATTGTGCAACTCCGAAGTTCAGAAAAATGCTCTCCACCTCCCAATGTTGTCCCCTGTAGAGGCAGGGAAACCACAGCAAGGAAGGAAACTGTCCCTTCCCAAATCTGTCAGAAGTTTTGGTTTTTACCTAGCCTGCTGGAAAGCTTTTTTCTCTCACTTCTTCTGTTAGGTGGGATTTTCCCCTTGCCCTTCTGAAGCCATTATGGATATTATGTGCAGAGCTGATGATGCAGGCCTGCCAGCTACCCTTTTCTGTAATAGTTAAAGAAAAAGGGAACCCTGAAGGAAAATGCAGAAGAGGGATTTAGGTTGTTGGTTACCCACTGTTTAGGGCAGAGTGACTGCTTAAATTCTTAAAAATACAACTGTTAGAAGATACTGCCATTTTGCACATTCTGCCCTCTGGAATGGCTCTTATACCTCTTCTTTCTGGAATAAAATTCTTTGACAAAAGCTTAAAGGTTTAGGAGCCTTCAGGGTTCCTAGGAGACTAGAGTTCACTGGGTCCATGGTGACCCAGTGAACTACACATTTGGCCCTTTCTCTGTTTCCTTCTCTCCTCTTCCTGCTTTTCCTCCATCAGGGAGTGAACAGACATTCCTACTCAGAGGACTCTTCGTGGCAGGAAGAGAAGAGCGGGGGGGATTACTCAAAACAATCCAGCCAAGGAGCAAGGCAGTCCAAGAGAATGCAGCCTCTGGGACAGGCTGTTGGGGGAGAGGGGGAGTACTCTCTGCCTGGTTCTTAAAGAGACAGCCAGACACCACTGATGACTTGTATTATGGGCTTGTACGGTACTAGAAATATTAAATATGCTTTTCTTCTCCCTGGACTCAATACACAACCTGTGGTAGTAGGACTGGGTATTACAAATAGTTAAGATTCTCTTTGTTTATGTGGGACCTTTCCTATAATCTCTTTTCTCAGCTGTCATTTTGTGGATGAGGACTGAGGGTGGGAGAGGGATAAGAGATGTGAGCCTCATTTTCTCACTTTTATTTCCATAGCAACAGGAGCAGGACCCCACAAATTTATACATCTCAAACCTCCCACTGTCGATGGATGAGCAAGAACTGGAGGGGATGCTGAAGCCCTTTGGCCAGGTTATCTCCACCCGAATCCTTCGAGATACCAGTGGGACTAGCAGAGGGGTTGGCTTTGCAAGGTGAGGGATGGCAAGAGTGGGAAATGATGAGGTTTATAAAAAATATTACTGGCTGAGCATGGTGGCTCACATCTGTAATCCTAGCACTTGGGAGGCAGAGAAAGGAGGAGGATCTCTTGAAGCCAGGAGCTCGAGACCAGCCTGAGCAACATAGTGAGACCCCATCTCTACAAAAAATTTTAAAAATTAGCTGGGTGTGGTGGTGCATGCCTGTAGTCCTGGCTACTTGGGAGGCTGATGCAGGAGGATCACTTGGGCCCAGGCGTTTGAGCTTGCAGTGACCTATGAGGATACCATTGTACTCTAACCCAGGCAACAGAGTGAGACCCTGTCTCAAAAAAAAGGTCACTTAGGAGGTCACCAAAAAACAATCTGTGCCTCTCTTCCACAAAAGTAACCAAAGTATTGGTCAAAAATACTTGACAGTAAATCAAAAGTTTATCTTATCATAGATTGCAATACTCAAAAAATCATTAGCCACTAGATTTTTATCCTTTCCCCACTACTTGCTGCTGCTCTAGCCTTTGTTCCTTTGATCCAGACCCAACCAGAATAAAATAGGTCTGTATATTCTTTTTTTGTTTGTTTTAGATCCAGGGAGACCAACTGGAATAATTCTGTGCATTCTTTTTTTGTTTTCATGTCAGACAGGTAACATGCTGACAATGTAAAAAGGTTTGAGGGAGGCACATCTCATGCATGTGTGTGAAAACCCACTCATCATGCTTATGAACTACAAAAGGATCAGTATTCTGTACATTCTTATAGCTTACTGAGTATTTCTCATACTATTGTCTCATTTAATCTTTACAACAACCTCATGAGATAAATATTCTCCATTTTGAAGATGAAGAAAGTGAATTCCTCACTATGTAGTGATTTGCCCAAGGTCTCACAGGAGTGGGTAGTAGAACAGAACCCCCCTAATCCTGCTGGCTTCAAGATCAGTAGGATGAAGTAGAAGATTTGGTCTACCTTTTCAGATCTGTTGGGAGACCTATATTCTAGAACAACTGCCACTAACTGCCCCTGTGATATCAGACCTTTATGAGCATTGGTTCACTCTCAGGGTGTTTCCTGGAGCTGCAGTTTTCCAGGGTGCCCTCCTCTGGACTCAGATGTCATTGTTGTAGTGCTTTCAGCCTCCCCTAGCCCACTTAAGAAATGGCTCTGCTTTTATTTATTTTAAGATTTTATTTGGGGCACAGTGGCACATGCCTGTAGCCCTAGCTACTTGGGAGGCTGATGCTGGAGGATCTCCTGAGGCCAAGAGTTCAAGGCCAAGCTGGGCAATGTAGTGAGACACTCACCTCTTAAAAAAAAAGAAAAAGATTTTATGTGAAAGAGGATTATGTTACATTTTTTTGTTGTTGTTTTAGGTTTAAAAACTACTAGACTAAGTGATCTGGGGATCCCTTTTTGTTTTATTAATATATCTTGTCTGGTCCACAAACACTCCCTTGCCCTGAGTGTTTCAGACCTTAGGAACAAGGAATAAGTCAGGGGTGGCCAACCTGTTCATGTTGGAAGGCCACATTAATTTAGCTGTAATCAAATAAGGCCGCATTCAAGAAACTTCAATTAGAGATACTTAAAAAT
>NW_012135081.1:7074122-7080227 GCF_000956105.1 Propithecus coquereli
TAATTTCTTTCTATTTTTAGTAGAGACGGGGTCTCACTCTTGCTCAGGCTGGTCTCGAACTCCTAAGTTCAGACGATCCACCCGTCGCGGCCTCCCAGAGTGCTAGGATTACAGGCGTGAGCCACTGTGCCTGGCCCTGAAATTTCCTTTTGAAGAAGTGTTTTGAAAAAAGATAGCTTCTTTGGAAATGCTTGGATTTTTTTTGCCACATATCATATACAGACTTGTTTTACCTTGCAAAGAAATATTCAGGTCATTTTGATTTGACATGATATCACACAGAAATGCTGCATTCCTATAAAAATCTTCTTTCAATAATTCACATTGCTGATTCTGTTCTTCATAAAATTTAACCACCCGTTCTCACAGAGATAAAATTTTGGCTAACACCTGTCCCTGCGATAGCTGTAAGAACCGGTTCCCCTCGGCCCCAGGAACAGAGAAGCAGAGTCACCGAGGATGCAAATGGCAAAGGAGTTTATTTGCTAGCTCGAGCTAGGGTCCAAGTCCCAGAGCACCAACGCAGTGGCCTCCCTATGAACCAGGACCCCGTCCCGGGGTAAAAGTGAAGCTTTTATACTTTTGGTTGCGCACGACACACCGGTGGCATACGATACGCTGAGCCCACCATCCCCTTTCCCCCTTTGTCCATTGGTTCCTTTGAAAGTGGAGGATTGTTTTGACCCCTAATTGGGTGGTCCCAAGCCTCAGGATTTTCAATTTTCGCGCAGGGGCCAGTTCTGATCTGCGTTTGGGGAGGGGGACTGAGACTTAGGCCTACTCTAGGAAGTTCAGCCTGTCATGGAGTTACTCCCGCCCTGTTTTTTTTTGATTAACTATATTTGACTAACAACTAAAAGCAAGCACGGTTACAGAAGCAAATGGCATTAGTTAAAATCAAAGAGAACACATTTTTTTAATCTAAAACAGTTTCTGTTCCACACAAAACAAAGTACATTCTTCTACTATCAATTCCTGCCTTTCAATAGCCAACACACTTTAGAATGATATGGCAAATCCGCACTGAATACTCCATCTTTCAATTTTAGCCTGTTATGAAACTGATGATGCCATGTTGCATTTGCAAGAATATAGTTAACAAGATTTATAACTTGTTGCAAAGTGTCACTTAAAATAGTAGCTTTAGTGTTATGGCAGGGCTGACCGAGAATAGACCAAGAGACACACGCAGAGATTTTGGCAAAACGGGTTTTATACGCCGGCGGGAAATTGGCCCAGAGGGAAATTTGCTCTCCCCAAATTCTGAGCACCAGACAAAGAGCATTGCAGTCTTTTATACACTCTGCTTAAGGAGGAGGGGCACAGTTACAACAGGGTTAACTTTAGTGAGGTAGGGTCCTAAGCTACTTATGAGGGCAAGGTCTCAGGGGAGGAGGAGGCCCAGGTAAGGATCGCAAGGGAGAAAGCCCAGTAGTGGAATTTCTAAGAATTCCACTTTAGTGGAATTTTCCAATCTTCCACTTCATTAGCACAGAGATTTTGCTGATGCAAGGTACCATAAAAAGAAATGACAGCATCTGGATCCGTTAATACTTTTTTATCTGCGCAATAAACCCTTCATGTTTTCCTGTCATGGATGGTGCACCATCTATACAAACACTCACTAAATTTACCAAATTCAGTCCAACTTCACGACATTTATCTTGAAAGTTGTTGAAGATATCTATTCCCCGTGTTCTGTTTGTAAGAGTGCCCAAAGCGAGTGACTCTTTGTACCAAAGAAAATCTTCTGTTATGACCCGAATGAAGTATTAATATAAAACCTGCACCAAGTCAGTAGCATCAGTTGATTCATCCAAAGTTATTGAATAATGTATATTTTCCTTTTGAAGTATTGCATGAAGTTTTTCTGTTAAGTTGAAGTCTAACTCAGGCTGCCGATCAGTTATGGTTCTCCTTGAAAAAGGCAGTTGTTTGTACTTTGAAACATTATTAGGGTCTAAGCATCCCACAACTTTGGCAATGCGTTCTTTCACAATTTCTACATCACTGACTACATGGCTTCCCTTTTTTCCCCAGTGCATAAGTTGCTTTATAAGTTGCTTCAGTGGCATTATTTCCAGGTCTTATTGCTACTTGAAAGAATTGTCTTTGCTTTTGCTTTTCATCTTTTAACATCTGTAGTACAACCTTTCATGCCTCTTCCTCTAATTTAAAAGATTTGTGGTCCTTATGAGTGTTATAATGCTGATAAGCATTGAATTTCTTTAATGTTGATATTGCAGGATCACAAAGCAAGCAAATCATCTTATCTTTAGTAGAAACAGGATAACATTGCAATTCCCAATCCTCATTTAAAAATCTGTTTTCTTCCTTCAGCGTTGTCTTGGTCTTCTTTGACATGATGGACTATTAAGCAGACAGAATTAAAAAATACTGTTGAGCTGTGCAACTCTTCCCAAATTACACTTCAAACAGAAACATGGTGCACTGTTGTCAAAAGATGATAATAGACTGGTGTACCTGACCTCCATAAACTCTCACCAACCATCTTCAGGTGGTAGTTGCGCCAGTCAGGTGGGGGAAGTTGGAACTAAATCATCAGAGTAGCAGCCATCAATTTAGCCCTTATGGCTTACTAATGTTTTACTTGTGCTGGTCAATCTGGGAGGATTAGTTCGTTGAAACTTATTTTATTCTTTGGTATTTCGAATACGCTTATTTTAAAAATAAAATAAAAATATGAAAGATGAACAAAAATGTATTAGTAAAAATAAAAGGACTTGTTTTGTAAAATTTGGATTCAGTCAAAAGGCCACACTTAAGGACCTAGAAGGCCACATATGACGTTAAGGCGGCGGGTTCCCCACCCCTGGAATAGGTCTTCCTTAGCTGACTCAATCTTGGTAGCACCACCTGCTGGCAATCTCAAGTATAACTAAAGGGGAGTTCCTAGGCCTGTGGGCATCAGAGTTTTTTTGCTCCCATACTTTCAGCCTTTCTCAGTTCATGGCACCCTTAGTTGTCATAATAGTTTTTCACTCTAGATCAAAAGAAATACCTAAGGGTTCAATTTATTAAGTAATCGAATGGTCTAAACAACTTCATAAATGTTTGTCTTAACGGCTGTGTAGCTGTTTGAAAAAATAATACACATATTGAAAGAGAAAAATATCTTTATTTCATTCTTAAGTAAATATACTTCATAACGGAATGTGTGCCTGTTGGAAATTGCACAAAGTATGAAGTCAGGATGGACACCTACACCTTCATTTCCTGTTACACACTGGTTTTCTTATGGTACTTGGTTTTGTCATAGCCACTTATTGAAAACCCAGCTTTACAAAAATATGATGGTCATCCAAAGGACTGTAGGAGGAACTAATGTTGAAGTGGTGAACTACTTTGAGTTGGTAGTCCACACAGTATCCAACAGATGTTGCTGTATTTTCTTCAGAGAGTTAAAATATCTCTCACTGTGCCTCTTTGAGTTTACCTTGGTGGCCCAGGGTGCCTGAGAACACAATTTGGAAACTGTGGCTTTAAGCAGATTTTTTTTTTTTTTTTTTTGAGACAGAGTCTCACTCTGTTGCCTGGAGTAGAGTGCCGTGGCCTCAGCCTAGCTCACAGCAACCTCAAACTCCTGGGCTTGAGCAATCCTACTGCCTCAGCCTCCCGAGTAGCTGGGACTACAGACATGCGCCACCATGCCTGGCTAGTTTTTTTTTTTCTATATAGATTTTTAGTTGTCCAAATAATTTCTTTCTATTTTTAGTAGAGACGGGGTCTTGCTCTTGCTCAGAGCTGGTCTCGAACTCCTGACCTTGAGCGATCCACCCGCCTCGGCTTCCCAGAGTGCTAGGATTACAAGCGTGAGCCACCGCGCCCGGCCCGAAACTGTGGCTTTAGAGACTTGAAAAAACTAGTAAATCTCTTGCATGTTTCTATGTTAATATCTGCAAATTTTTTCATACATTCAGATTCTTACAAAATATGATTGAATTTCAGCAAATTATAAATAGCAACATTTAAAAGAAAACTATCTCGTTTTTAAATGTATACAAATAAGATCTAAATATCATAGCAATTTGGTAACAAAATCATCCATTTAAAAAATACATGATGCCAAGACATGGTGGTTTGCACCTATATTCCTAGCTATTTGGGAGGCTGAGGCAGGAGGATTGATTGAGGCTAGGAGTTCAAGACCAGCCTAAGCAAGAGTGAGACTCCATCTCTACTAAAAATAGAAAAAATTAGCCAGGTGTGGTGATGTTTGCCTGTAGTCCCAGCTACTCGTGAAGCTAAGGCAGTAGGAGGATCGCTTGAGCCCAGGAGTGTGAGGTTGCTGTGAGCTAGGCTGACACCATGGCACTCTAGCCCAGGCAACAGAGTGAGACTCTGTCTCAAAAAAAAAAAGTCCCTTTGTCCAGTGTATCCGTGCTGTATATGCTGCCCACTTTGTAGCTGTTTTGGTTATCAGATTGAAAAAATGTGGTATATACAGGGTTCAGTACTATCTGTGGGTTCACGCTTCCACCAGAGGTCTTGGAAAGAATTCCCCACAGATAAGCGGTGACTACTGTAGCGTAAATCTCATACTGTTCTTACAGTGTTCCTTTTTTGTTTCTTGATCTTGTGTTTGCATTCCATTTCCCTACAGAATCGTATTCTAGTGTAAATAATTGAAAATCCTTTTCTGGATCATCCTGTCATACTTCTCTGCAACAAAAATGCATAAATAAATTAAAAATTTTTCCCCTGTGGCCATTAGGCTATGTGTATTAACCCATAAGAGAATTATCTTTACAAGTATTAGTTCACAATTGCTCCAGATAACATAAATATATTATTAAAATGTTCATACAAAATTATTTTGTATAAAGTAAGTTTTATTGGAAATGCTTCTCCTAAGACATGGATACATTTTATTTAGTTTACATTTTACTAATTAGGTCATGTAATCATCAATGAATATCATTTATTGCTATAACAAGAAAGAGTTCAATATCAGTTCTGTTCCTGTTTTTTTTTTTTCATGCTGATAAACCCTGTTTACATAAATAAGTAGATGGGAGTGGAAGGAATTTTGTTAAAATAAGAATTTTAAAAATTCCTTTTTTATTATATGCCAAGAACCATGGTGATCTATCATCAAAATTGATTTTTTGTTGTCAATTGACAACTTGCTAAAGTTCTCCAACTTTGCTGTAAATAAAGAATTGGAAAACATCATTATAAGCTTTGGTTGTGGTTAAAAGAAGAAAAAGTAAAACATTTTTAAAAAAAAAGAACTGGACAACATCAGACTTACAAGAGGGATTGTAACTTAGCCATCAGTGCCTGCTGAATTTTAGTATGGATGAAAAGTAAATTGAGAGGCATGACTGTAAGAGAGGACTTTGGTTTTGATCTTTAGCAATCAGGAGCTCTCCCCTCAAGCAGATCAGTTGGGGGAAGAATTTTTATTTTTACTTTCAAATTTTAAAATTTTTAATTTTTTGCCTTTTAAAAAGTGAGGTAAAGTATACATGTATAATTTGCCATCTTTACCATTTCCAAGTATACAGTTCAGTGGTAATAAATACATACACATATATATATATTTTTTTCCACTTCTTCCCCCTCCACC
The DNA here is from genome assembly GCF_000956105.1 of Propithecus coquereli. Lineage (NCBI taxonomy): Eukaryota > Metazoa > Chordata > Mammalia > Primates > Indriidae > Propithecus > Propithecus coquereli. Next base: position 7,079,716 of record NW_012135081.1, read on the forward strand.
TACCCTTCCTGGCCTCTGGTAACCACCAGTCTACTCTCTATCTTCATGAGATCCGCTTTTTTAGTTCCCACATATGAGTGAGAACATGTGATATTTGTCTTTCTATGCCTGGCTTATTTCATTTGTAATGGCCTCCAGTTCCATCCATGTTACTGCAAATGACAGAATTTCAGTCTTTTTATGGCCGATTAATATTCCATTGTGTATATATACCACATTTTCTTTATCCATTCATCCGTTGATGGGCACTTGATTCCATGTTTTGGCTATAGTGAATAGTGCTACAATAAACAAAGGAGTGCAGATAGCTCTTTGATATATTTATTTCCTTTCTTTTGGATATATACCCAGTAGTGAAATTGCTAGATCATATGGTAGTTCTATTTTTAGTTTTGCAAGGAACCTCCATACTGTTCCATAGTGGCTGTACTAATTATTTTTTTTTTTTTTTGAGACAGAGTCTCACTGTGTTGCCCGGGCTAGAGTGCCGTGGCGTCATCCTAGCTCACGGC
>NW_012135081.1:7080782-7144186 GCF_000956105.1 Propithecus coquereli
GGGGTCTTGCTCTTGCTCAAGCTGGTTTTGAACTCCTGAGCTCAAACAATCCGCCCGCCTCGGCCTCCCAGAGTGCTAGCATTATAGGCGTGAGCCACCGCGCCAGGCCTTGCATTATGGTTTTGATTTGCATTTCTCTGGTGATTAGTGACATTGAGCATATACTTGCTGGCCATTTGTATGTTGTCTTTGAGAAATATCTGTTCAGATCTTTTGCCCAATTTTTAATTGGGTTGTTTGGTATTTTTGCTATTGCATCTTTATATATTCTGGTTATTAATCCTTGTCAGATGGGTAGTTTGCAAATATTTTCTCCTTTTGGTTGTCTCTTTGTTGATTGTTTCCTTTGCTATGCAGAAGCTTTTTGGCTTGATGTGATGCCAGTTGTCTATTTTTGCTTTGGTTGCCTGTGCTTTTTATTTCTTACACAAAAAATCATTGCTCAGACTAGTGTCCTGGAGCACTTCCCCAATGTTTTCTTCTAGTAGTTTCATAGTTTCACGTCTTAAATTTAAGTCTTTCATCTACTTTGATTTGATTTTTGTGTATGGTGAGACATAGGTTATAATTTCATTCTTCTGCATATGGATATCCAGTTTTCCCAGCACCATTTGTTGAAAAGACTATCCTTTCCCCACTGTATGTTCTTAGCACCTAGGTAAGTATTCTTGAGGAAGCTAAGATTCTGAAACTTTCCATGCCAGTAAAGACTGTAAGAAGTGGAAGTAACTCAGCTGACAACTACTGTCCAGGATACCTAATGTATGGTTTTCTCTAAAAGGTTCTATTTGAGGCATTTTTAAAGTTACTCCTATATAGAAATGGTTCATATTTTTGGTGGTTATTGGCATAGAAAACATACTGAGACTTACTTTAAATATGGAAATAGGTGAAGATACTGTGCCTTGTACTATATAGGCCCTTATAATTTTTAGAACACATTTATATACATTATCTCATTTGATCCATACAACACTGTGTAGTGGGGTAGATGGATATTATCTCTAAAGCACAAATGAGGATTGAGTCCAGAGGGTTTTGGTGAGCGTCCTAACTCACAGAGCTTTGGGTGGTAATCTGGCGCTGGAATCTAGATCTTCTGATTCCTTACTCAGTCCTCTTCCCCCAGTAAGAAACTTTAACTTGATAAACCCCACAATTTCTTTTTCTGTTGCTATGGACCATGAACCTTTTCTAGTTACTTTTCCTTCCACAGACTTCTGAAATCTTAGTGATGTTATCAGTAGCTAATTAGACCTTGATAATTATAACCAAAAGCAAAAATAAATATTGGCAAGTTCTTAGCTTGTACAGTTTTATTGGAATAAAGGAACAGTTTCCATTAGGAATTTTGTAATAAAAAATAATGGTAACAGCCACTATTTCTTATATTCTTATTTATGTACCAGACACGATAGTAGGCCATCCATCTTTGGAATATTAACAGCTTGAAGACCTCCATTATTCCTTTGAGCGTCCCCTACCAGGGCCAGTTTAGAGAACCTTCACTAGAAGCTAGGGTTGCCTCTTCAAGATAACTTGAATTTGTCTGGCAGAAGCTCTGTGTTTCTATAGTTTCTACATTTGGAGCATTTGTGGGGCTGGGAACTTAGAGCTTTCTCTATGAATGTATGGAGAGCACAGATCCTGGAGAAGCTAGAGCCTAACCCCTCTTGTGCTCCTTAGGATGGAGTCCACAGAGAAGTGTGAAGCCATCATCACCCACTTTAATGGAAAATATATTAAGACACCCCCTGGAGTACCAGGTGAGGCATCTGGGAATCAGGCTGAGAAGGCCACAGGTTGTTATTCCCAGTGAAGATTCTGGAGCAGTTTTGCATGAGTGTGAGTGGGCCAAATGAGGTGGGACTCAGCTGCCCATCTGCTTTCTCTCTTGGCAGCCCCATCTGATCCTTTGCTTTGCAAATTTGCTGATGGTGGACCAAAGAAACGACAGAATCAAGGAAAATTTATGCAGAATGGACGGGCCTGGCCAAGGAATGGAGACATGGTAAGAGGACTTCCAAGGAAACATGAGTGCTAAGGGCATTGAAGTGGAATGGAAATTACCATGGCCTGATTGTGAGTTTAGGTGGCAAGCTTTGAGAGCTACTGTATGTAACTGGGAGATGCTGGCTGTTAACATACTCTTCATCGTGGGTCTTAAGTGGAGTTTTGCAGTTTGCACAATCAGAAAAACTCTGGCAAAGCTGTAGTGGGGGGACTTATTCAGACTTTAATCAGTTGAACTAAATACATTCCCAGCCTTAGCATTCTGGCCTTGCTCTTGTTCTCACTGGAAGGCTCACAATATGAACACTTTGTTTTTTCTTTATAGGGTAGTATGGCATTGACCTATGACCCCACCACAGCTCTTCAGAATGGGTAAGGGTGTTTTATATAATCAGGTGACTTGAAAATGACAATGGCCTGTGTCCAGGCACTTGGATGTTTCATCTGGATTTTGAAGTAGCAGTTAGTGGGAAAGTGGCCATGCTTATTAGTTGGGGCTCTTACCTTGTGGTTTCCTGTGACTTGGTACTGATTGAGATTCCTTCCTGCAGGTTTTACTCATCCCCTTATAACATCACCCCCAACAGGATGGTTGCTCAGTCTGCACTGTCCCCATACCTTCCATCTCCTGTGTCTTCCTATCAGGTATGTTCATGCCTAGAACAGGGCATGGTGGTTTTCCTACCATTATGTTTTAGGGGAAGGAACATAAGGTTAGAAACTACTTGTTTTTTGGTTTTTCCTTTATACATATTACAAATAATTTTACATAAACACATAAAATGTGTGTGACCTTTGTGTGTGAATGTGGATACATTTATAGTACATAGTTTTAGTGGCATCCTCTTACTCTCCTTCCACTAGCTCCACAAGTAAATCCATGGTAATTTCCTACTATGTAGCGTTTTTCATGTTTTTTTCATGTGCATATACACATCTGTATAGAGTTTATACAGGAGTTAGGAGTTATAGTTTATTTTACAAAAATTGGACCATCTTAAGTATATTTTTTACATTTCACTCTTCTCACTTAGCAGTGTCTTAGACCAATAATTCTCAAAGTGTAGGCCCTGAAAGCACAGTATCGGCATCACCTGGAATTTTTTAGAAACACACATCTTGGACTCCATGCCAGATCTACTGAATCAGAAACTCTGAGGATGGGGCCCAGCAATCTGGTTTTTTTTTTTTTTTTTTGAGACAGAGTCTCACTCTGTTGCCCTGGCTAGAGTGAGTGCCATGGCGTCAGCCTAGCTCACAGCAACCTCAAACTCCTGGGCTCAAGCGATCCTTCTGCCTCAGCCTCCCGAGTAGCTGGGACTACAGGCATGAGCCACCATGACCGGCTAATTTTTTCTATATATTTTTAGTCGTCCAGATAATTTCTTTCTATTTTTTAAGAGAGACGGGGTCTCGCTCTTGCTCAGGCTGGTCTCGAACTCCTGAGCTCAAACAATCCGCCCGCCTCGGCCTCCCAGAGTGCTAGGATTACAGGCATGAGCCACTGCGCCTGGCCCAGCAATCTGGTTTTAACAAGCCCTCCATGCAATTCTGTTGCAGCTAATGTTGACATCCTCTGCTCTAATTATGTCTTTTTAGTGGTTGCATTATATTTCATGCTGCAGATATGCCAGAATTCTTTAGCTATACTCCAGTGGAGCACATTCACTCAGTTTTTTGCTGCTACAAATAATGCTCCAGTAAACATCCTTGTGCCTATATTTTTACATATGAGCACTTTTATTTCTGGGGGCTAGAGTCCCAGGAGTGGAATTGAATAATACATGGATTTTCAGTTTACAGATGTTGCCAGATTGCTTTCCACAAAGGCTGTGTCAATTTACATTGCCACCAGCCATGTTTGAGAGACCCCATCTCCCTCCAGCCATAGGTGTCATTGCTCTTTTAAAATTTTTCCTGTCTTGATGAATATAAAGTACATTGCTACTTTAATTTGCATTTCCCTGACTATAGGGAAATTTAAGCATTTTTTGTTTATCATATTTTGATTTACTTTTCCCTGATTGTTGTTCATGTGCTTTGCCCATTTTTCTATTTGGTTATTTATTCTTTTCCTGTTAACTTATTAAAAAACTCTTTTTGTAAGTATCAATCCTTTGTGTGTTATCTTTGTTACAAATATTTTTTTCCAATTTTATTTTTTGTCTATTGACTTTGTGGTCCTCAAGCCTTACTATGTATTAGAATCACTTGGAAAGTTTATTAAAACCTAGGTTGTTGAGTACCACACCTAGAGTTTCTGATTCGGTAAGTCTAGAATGGAAGCAAGAACTTGCATTTCTAACAAGTTCCTAGGTGATGCTGCTCTAGTCCAGGGACCCTATTGTGGAAATTATTAGTGTTTGCAATACAAAAGGTTAAAATTTATGTGTAGTTAAATATCTTTTTCTTTTATAGCTCTTAAATTTCCTGTCTTACTTTAAAAGCACAACAGTTTAAAATTTGTGTATAATTACATGTCTTTTTCTTTTAAAGGTTTTGAATTTCCTGTCTTAATTAAAAATGTCTTTCCAGTCTCTGTACTATACATCTAGTCTCCAAGAATTTTTTTTTTCTTTTTTGAGACAGAGTTTCGCTCTGTCACCCGGGCTAGAGTGCTGTGGCATCAGCCTAGCTCACAGTAACCTCAAACTTCTGTGCCCAAGCGATCCTCCTGCCTCAGCCTCCTGAGTAACTGGGACTACAGGCATGACTACAGGCATGTGCCACCACGCCTGGCTTTTTTTCTCTATTTTTAGTTGTCCAGCTAATTTCTTTCTATTTATAGTAGAGACGGAGGTCTCACTTTTGCTGAGGCTGGTCTTGAACTTCTGACCTCAAGCGATCCTCCCGCCTTGGCTTCCCGGAGTGCTAGGATTACAGGTGTGAGCCACCATGCCTCGCCTACTCCAAGATTTTATTTTATTGTTTTACAGTTAAGTGTGTAAGCATTAGGAATTTGCTTTTGTGTATGGCATAAAATAGGTGTCCTAGTATATTTTCTTTCGGTATGTTAACCAGTTCTTGTAGCACCAAATTATTAAACAATCCAATTTTTTTCCACTGAATTGAAATGTCCCGGAAACTCGTAATATCCTTTCTGTGTCTATAGATTTGCCTATTCTGGCCATTTCATATAAATGAAATCATACAGTATATGGTCTTTTTGTGTCTGGCTTCTTTCACTTAGCATGTTTTCAAGGTTTATCCGTGTTGTAGCACGTATCAGTACTTCATTTTTTTTTATGGCTGAATAATAATTTTATGGCTGAATAATTTGTGGACCTGCCACATTTTGTTTATCCATTTTATCAGGTGATGGCCATTTGAGTTGTTTCCACCTTTTGGCTATTATGAATAATACTGCTATGAACATTTATATACAAGTTTTTGTGTGGACATAGGTTTTCATTTCACTTGGATATATGCCTAGGAGTGGAATTGCTGGGCTACATATGTAAGTCTATGTTTGACTGTTTGAGGAATTGCCAAAATGTTTTCCGGAGTGGCTGCCCCATTTTACATTCCCAACAACAGTGTAAAACACTTCTTACTCTATCCTTTTAATTACAGCCATCCAGGTGGGTATAAAATGGGGTCCCATTGTGGTGTTTTTGATTTGCATTTGAGCCTCTTACATGTGCTTATTGGCCATTTGTATATCTTCTCAGAGAAAGTTCTATCCATCTCCTTTGCCTGTTTTTTAATTGAATTATTTATCAAATTGTAAGAATTGCTAATATTTTTAAGCAGTTTATTTATTTTTAGAAACTGGTCTAGCTCTGTTTCCCAGGTGTCTGGAGTGCAGTGGCACAACCATAGCTCACTGCAGCCTTGAACTCTTGGGCTCAGGTGATCCTCCTGCCTCAGACTCCCAAGTACCTAGGACTACAGGCAAGCACCACGACCACAACTGGCTAAATTTTAAAATTTTTTGTAGAGATGAGGTCTCACTATGTTGCCTAGGCTGTTCTCAAACTCCTGGCCTCAAGCAATCCTCCTGCCTTGGCCTCCCAAAGTGCTGGAATTATAGGTGTGAGCCTGGCCTTAAACAGTTTATTCTTTTTTTTTCCTTAATTTTTATTTTATTTTATATTTTAAAAATCTAATCTCATCAGCAAGAAAACAATTTATTCTTAATGTTTCTATTTTCTGAGGTGGGGACATTCTAAATTTTTTTTGGCTTTGTCGAACATTATCAGATCATTAGGCTGACAATGGTATCTAGGCAATTAACATTTTTATTTGTTTTTGCTTGCATTAGAGAGTGACTCAGACATCTCCTCTACAAGTACCTAACCCATCTTGGATGCACCACCAGTCATACCTCATGCAGCCTTCAGTGAGTGTTCAGACGTGGGCAGAAGCCAAAGAGGCAATTTGATGTGATACAAAGAAAAACAGTGAGCTTTGATGACAGGAGATGTGGGTGTGAGTTATAGTTCAGTCCCTTGTGCAACCCAGTTCCAAGACCTTAAATTCTGAGAGTTCGTTATTCTTAGACAAGGGTCCTCCACACCGATGGGCAGAGTGCCTATTCCTGTTGCATAGCTGGGTTGCCGCTCACCTATCATTTCCCAGGATTCTTAATTGTCTATCTTCAATGGTCCTGATAGCCATCAGTCACTGTTTTAGGCAGCCTCACAGGATGCTGCCAGCTAACCCTGTCGTTTTTTGCTGCCTCTAGGGTTCCGTTCTGACACCAGGTATGGATCACCCCATTTCTCTCCAGCCTGCCTCCATGATGGGACCCCTTACCCAGCAACTGGGCCACCTCTCCCTCAGCAGCACGGGCACGGTAAAGCAGGATATTTCTGATTATAAACTCCTACAGAGTAAGACATACCTGTGTAATGTCTTTCAGCATAAATAACGTATGAATATGATGATGGGATCACTTCAGTGTCATTGAGGGTGCACTCAGAGTAGGACATAAACTAATAAAATAATAATCCATGAGCCAGGAATACATTCATTCTGTTCCCCAGCCCACTCCTCTAACTGATTTCTACTCATGAAACTAAATGAATAGTGTTTCTATTTGCATATTAGTTTATCTAAGAAAAACACATTTCCTTGAAATCCTTATCAAAATAATAACAGGAAGAATGGATGAAACTCATTAGTTTCTTTTAGGCTTGCTGCATTCTGATTTGCACAGCAGGAATTAAGGGCAGAGAAGGCAGGAAAGATAAGGAAGTAAGTCATGTAGGTAAAAGTCTCTCTAAGCCAGTGTACTTTAGAACCACCTGAAGTGCTTTTAAGAACCCAATGCCCAGATCAATTAAATTAGAATCTCTGGTTGTAGAACACAGGCATCAGTATTTTTTTAAAGCTCCCTAGCTGCATTAAAGGTAGCCAAGAATTACTGCTCTAAGCTTATTGTTGTTTTTCATTCTAGTATATGCCAACAGCTGCAGCTATGCAAGGTGCTTACATCTCCCAGTACACCCCTGTGCCTTCTTCCAATGTTTCAGTTGAGGTAAGAGTGTTATCATTTCTTTGGATTAAGGATAGGAAATGAACAGAGGTAGATTTTCCCCTGATCAAGATCTTCCTTTCACAATGATGCCGATTCTGTGTTCACAAATAGCTGGTAGGTATATGAAGAATGTAGGAAGCATGTACTCACTTTGGCATCAAATATACTAACATTGGAATGATACAGGGAAGATTAGCATGGCCCCTGCGCAAGGATGACACACAAATCTGTGAAGTGTTCCATATTAAAAAAAAAGAAAAAGAAAAGAATGTAGGCAGGAAAGACTTAGGCTGTGTTCATGAATGAGACCCTTCCTCACATTTGGCAGCTAGTACTAACACCAGGGTGCTGGCTTGTATTGACTGGTATGTCTTGGGAAGAGGGCAGGCTGCTGTGAATGTTGGGGAAGTGGTGCTCTGTGTGCAGGCACTGCACATGTGTGTGGAGAGAGAGTAGTTTGGGGAGGGCACTCAGCTTTGCGTAGGTTTTAGCACCTTAGCTAAAGAGAGAAATGCACAAAATGACTCTCCTCCTTGGCTTTGATGCAGGAGAGCAGTGGCCAGCAGAATCAAGTGGCAGTGGATACACCCTCAGACCATGGGGTCTATTCTTTCCAGTTCAACAAGTAACAGTGGGTAAGAACAACATGCTGGGAGGTGGGGTGTGCTGAGTAGGCAGACAGCAGCTGAGGCCTGCCTGAAGTCAGACAGGTTCTCATGTTTATCCCTGTTCCACCCTCTCTGGCCTATGCCTTCTTTAGGATTCCCCTCCCTATCTTTGTTGAATGAATAGAAATGAATTCTTGGAGATGTTGATGTTCCCAGACTGCAAAGGGTTAACCAGGAATACAAACTATTTGTAGGCCCTGCTAAGGACTAACACTTAGCTATCGATTTTCACAGGCCTGGGCCTGGAAAAAGAAATCTCTACGCACCTGCCCTCTGCTATTTCTCCATTGCTGATGGAGCCTGGGGGAACCATTACTTTATGTGTGTGCTACATTCGTGGAGATCAAAAAACCTTTTTTCTTTTGCAAAGAAAGTTTCTTGTTTTGTTTTTAACTGCAGTGTATTCTTTCCTCACCCCAAAGAGACATAGTGGCTGGAGGATCTATATGAAAAATGGTTTTTAATGTATTGGAACTATTTGGGAAGGATTTTAAAACAATTTACAATTATTTCTTCAAAAAACAAAACAGAAAGATGTGATACTAGAACATTGATGAAGGAGCCCTACTTACTGAGTTTGGTTATAGATTTTTTTGATGTGTGTGTATGTTTAAGAAAATATGCAGACTTTTAAGATTTTGTTTTGTAAAGCTTTTGGCTCACACACCCTGTCTCCTCTTCCCCCATTTTATGCCTTCTTTCTCTCATCCAGATTGTTCTTTTTCTCTTTTCCATACAGCTGAGCCAGCCTACTTCACCTTTTTACAGTTGTTAATTTTGTGGATTTCTTTTCTGAATGAAATTTCATATGGAATTTTTGAGGAGCTGGGCAAGGAACAAGGTAGAACACTAAGCAGGCAATGGAAGTGGTTTTGCTTTCCTCTGCCCTGCCACATCCTGGGAGAAAAAACTAGACTTTGGCTTGAGGAAGCAGAGATGTGACCTAGGCTCATTAAAGAGACAACCCTACCGCCCTTGGAAGCCACGATTGAGCCAAATTTGGTTGAAGACTAGGTCTTCCCTGGCAAATTCCAGAATGGCAGACTTACTGACTTCTGACTAACTTTTCTCACTGCCGAGGCCAACACCATCTGAGGAAGTGTCTTTTCCAGCTACAGCCTTTTGGGAGTATCTGCTTTCCTGCCTCCTAGAGGATCTTCTTTTCTGCTCTGCCCTGTGTCATGGCCCCGCTCTTCCCTGTTACACATTGCTGTGCTTAGAGCCTTCGCAGCTGTGACCTAGCTGAATCCATGTGTGCTCCTTCCCCACTGTGGGAGATCCACTGCTTTACCTATAGACCAGTGGTTCTCAACCACAGGTGGTTTTGTCCCCCAGAGGACGGTGGCACCATCCAGAGACATTTTTGATTGCTAAACCTGGGAGTGGGTGGTGTGCGTGTGCTACTGGCATCTTAAGGGCTAGAAACCAGGGATGCTGCTAAACATCACGCAGTGCACAGGACAGTCCCCACTACCCCCAACAAAGAATTATTTGGCTCAAAATGTCAATGGTGCCACGATTGAGAAACCTTGATGTAGACAATGTTGTTCCTGCCTCCTCAGGTGGAGTAAATTCTCACCCAACCCTGGACACACAGTGCCTTTTGACACCAATGCAACTGGTTGAGAGGGACTAAACTGGGATCCTCGAATTCTCCTGAGGCTTTGACCTTTGACACTTCTGCATAAGGCAGGAGCTGTCCTTGAAAGGCTTGTGGCTGCGGTGCACATGCCAAATGCACTCGTATACTCAGAGCGATCGAGGTGGGGACCATTCTCTGTGTGTGCTGTGAAGGGGCGGGAAAAGGACAAAGCTCTCTGTAACTGTCCAGAGTGACCTGCCCTGCCCTGGTGTTTGGACCTCTTCCCCAGGGAACCAGGACAAATAATTTTCCTTCTTGTGGGAGGACAACAGGGAGCTAGGATAGAAAAGGGCAATAAGTACTAGCTCATTATTTATGAGGTCAGGAGTCCTTTTGAAAAATCTCTGACTTGCTCTTTAACTGTCTCCTGCAAGATCTGACCTTGTACACATGGAGACAGATAGAATAAAGCCTTTGCCCATCTTCTAGGAAATAAGATCCTGCTCCTTTCTTCTCCCAGCCACCCTCTTATGCACTGAAAGGAGAATTCTGCTCCTCTTCAATTCAAGGCCAGGTGCCTCTCCTCCAGACAATCAGACAAAGGCAACGATGAAGGATGGAGAAACAGGTGTTCATTAAGCTGGCTTTTGGGAGAGGAAGAGGGTGATAGCAGGGGAAAGAGAAACTAGTTATTAGTTGTTACACATGGAGCTTGGGCCCAGCTTTCTCTCCCTCCCCAGCCACCCCAGAAATGACAGTCCCAATTCTCCCTACTGAGGGTAAGGGAGTGGGGGGCAATATAGTGTAAAGCAGAGGTCCCCAACCTTTTTGGCACCAGGGATCAATTTTATAGAAGACAATTTTCCATGGACCAGGGGTGGGAGGGATAGTTTCAGGATGATTCAAGTGCATTACATTTATTGTGAGTCAAAACTCTCTCCCAATGTTAATCTGTATTTGCAGCCACTCCCCAGCACTAGCATCAGTGCCTCAGCTCCACCTCAGGTCATCAGGCACTAGGTTCTCACAAGAAGCGCACAATCTAGATCCCTCGCATGCACAGTGTGCAGTAGGGTTTGTGCTCCTGTGAGAATCTCATGCTGCCACTGATCTGACAGGAGGTGGAGCTTATATGGCGATGCAAGTGATAGTGATGGGGAGCGGCTGTCAATACAGATGAAGCTTCGCTCACGCTCACCTCCTGCCCTGTGGCCTCGTATCTAACAGGCCACGGACAAGTCTGTGGCCCGGGGGTTGGGGACCACAGGTATAAAAGACAGAATTGCTGCTATTTTCTCATTGGTGCTTCCAATCTTGGGAAGGGTTTGGTTGGACAGATAGCTTTTGTTTTTGAGTCTCCAGCCCTCCCTCAGTCAAGGAAAGTAAACCATAGCTGCTTTCTTGTCAGTGGCCTTTAAGAGAAAGAGTAAACGAATCTAGAATTCTGTTCATTTCAGTAGGTTGCGAGAGCCTTACTGTGACAGGAGGTTTAGTGCAATGGGGGCTTTTCGCATATAGAAACAATTATCGATGTCGCTGCCCCACCTTCCTGGGACTCCCGATTCTATCCCTTTTCTGTATTTAAAAGAATGTTTAAATGGCTCTGATTCTTTATTTTAAATTTTGAAGTTACCTTTTGGGGTTCTCTTCATGTGAATCTACTTGTTAGGTTCTGTTGAGTGTTTCTGGTTTGGGCAGGTTTAAGCATAGGCAGTGATGGGAGCCCAAAGTTGTTTTTGTAGTTGTTAATGGCTCTGAGGAATTGGTTTTTTGGTGCTTTTGGTTTACGCTCATTTCCCCCCAAAGTATTAGTTCATTTATAACAGTGGGTGAGTGACTGGAGAAAGGGAGAGAGAATGAGGGATACATTTCTTCCATGAAATAGCCTAATTGGTTGGGGTAGTGGCAGAGGAATTATAGGGGAACATTCCAGCTCATAGCCTAGGGCTGGACTCACCTAGTGTTTTCTGAATCCTGTCTTCAGGAGCCCAGATCTTACTCTCTCTGTACTTTACATATCACCCCCACTCATTACAGATGCTCATAAAACATTCTTAAAATATTCTATTCCTTTGTGTTTTTCTGTTTTCAAATAGAACATACCAGAGTCCCTTCCCCAGATGATGTGATCCTTTACTAGGCCCCAGCCTGCCCATCCCATCTCATGTCAGTGTTATTACTGCCCACTCAGGCCCCGAGATGATACCCAGACCCTGGACTGTTTAGACTTTTTGGAGGGTGTGGGTAGGAAGATGTAGGAACGATGAGGGAGAGAGATGTTATTTTAAAAGAGTGTTTAGAATTTGAAAAGCTGCCCAGCCTAGGAAGCCTGGTGGCTCTGAAGAGGTAATAGACCTCGTCAATAAAAATAGGGGGGAGGACATTACTTATACTGAGGATGAAGACCAGCCTTTGCTGCTTCTCAAGCCATGCTTGGGCTGAGCTACCTCAGCCCCATTCCATTCCTCTTCCTGTCCTAACTTGCCAGTCAGTGAGCATCATTCACCCTCCTAGTGTCTCTAGTGCTAACTCCCTGCTACTCCAATATGTCAGCCCATTGGGGGCTGAAGCCTATGTGTGGGCTGTTATTTTCCACCATAAAGATGCTGTGAGAGGCCTTTCTGGAATGTTGCAGGCATCCCAACAGTGGCCACTAGTCTTCTAAAAAAGGAACAATTGGCCAGGCGCTGTGGCTCACGCCTGTAATCCTAGCACTCTGGGAGGCCAAGGCGGGCGGATCGTTCTGAGCTCAGGAGTTCGAGACCAGCCTGAGCAAGAGCGAGACCCCCGTCTCTACTAAAAATAGAAAGAAATTAATTGGACAACTAAAAATATATAGAAAAAATTAGCCAGGCATGGTGGCACATGCCTGTAGTCCTAGCTACTCGGGAGGCTGAGGCAGGAGGATCGCCTGAGCCCAGGAGTTTGAGGTTGCTGTGAGCTAGGATGACGCCACGGCACTCTAGCCTGGGCAACACACTGAGACTCTGTCTCAAAAAAAAAAAAAAAAAAAAAAAAAAAAAAAAAAAAGGAACAATTGCTGCTCTCTTGTGCACATGCCCCACCTTCTGGAAAAGTAGGAGCATTGCACTCATGGGGGGCTACTTTGCATTCTTAGCCCAGGGCAATAAGCTTGGGTGAGTGATCAGATCCAAACTTGCCCCTAAGCTCTGCTAGACCTCTGAATTGGCAGGCGTTATAAGAGTCATTCTCTAAGGGGTAACTCCTAAATCTTGTGCCTTGTTATACGATTCTTCCAGATTTCCTTTTAAAGCACCTAGTCTTTCTGTGCTACCTGCATTTTAGATCCTTCCAGGCATTAGCAGATTCCTGAAATTTCTTCAGCTTTCACTTCTCCCTTCCAGAGGAGTCTTTCTTCAGCAGCTAAAACCATCCTGTGAGCTCTATCTTGCTTCTGATCTTTGCTGAATTTTGCTGCATCTCCCTAGGGGGTGGTCCCCACATGACTATAATGAGAAAGTCGGTGCCCTCATCACCCCAGTTACCACTGCTCTCTCTCCAACCTGTCCACTTGTTTTGAATAAACCTTCCTTCTCCAAGCAGATTCCCAAACTTCCTTGTCCTTGTTACACAGCTACCTCACAGTCTCACAATTCAACAAGGGCATAAGCATCTGGTTTACATCTTCCTTTACTGTCCTTTTTATGAGGGTTAGGAAGCTGGGGGCTAGAAAGGGCTCATGGTCAAATGCAAAAGCTCCCTTGGACATTTCTATTTCTGGACTTTTCCTTTGGGATTTGTAGCTTACTAATCACCCTAGAATAGTGTGAACTCCACAGATAGGTCCTGCTGTGGTAGGCCAGGAGGGTAGGCTGTGTAATGGACTGCCTAGGATAACAACTGATGGTTGGGAGTCACCCCCAGGAACACCAACATAGGAGCAGAGCTTGGAAGTTAAGAGGATAGGAGAGTTGGTCAGTGACTGTCATATAGCTGAGAAGGTAACCAAGTACCAAGGTGTGAAACAGGATTCCAGCTTCTGGATCCCTCTTCCATCTACAAAAGGCCAAGCTGGGAGGTTTGAGATTTTCTTATAGTGCTAGAAGCAGATGTTCCTTCTCCACCTTAACATCTAGTAGGTTTAGAGGGTTCACCTACACAAAGCTTCTAGCCTGGAGGGTCAATGAGACTTCTCCAGCCTGAGTAAAGAAAGTCTTCACCTCATTATCGTTGTACCCACTCCTCCTCCAACACATAGCCCTTTTGGCCTTTTTGGGTGGGTATACTTTGTTGGTTGCATGCACTTATCACTTGGACAGAAAATAAGTTTAATTTATACTTAAACACATTTTGTACATCTTTTCTTTATTCAGCGACTTCTTTCCTCCTCTATGCTAATGCCACATTGTAGCTTATTCTTCCTTTTCTGATCCCTGGTCTTCCCATGTTGCTTCCCTACAACTTGGTAGAGCTCCATTTTTGTCTTCAACCTTTTTTGTTTGGAAATAAAATACAAACGTCTACGTCTTGGTGTCTTATTCACGGGAGGGAGATGGGAAGCTGGTGATGGGCCCAATTTACTATTACAGGAACACAGGTGGCAGCTTAAGCCAAAGGCATGTCTCACAAGAAGGCAGGAACTCGGCACCCCGAGTCCCACTTTGTTCTAGCACCTTAGCCAGACTTTCAGGCAGAAGCACTAAGAACCTGTTCCATCCACACAAGGAGCGAACAGGAATCCAGCTTCTAGATGCCTCTTACATCAGAGAAGGCCAAGCTGGGAGGTTTAGGGTAAACTTTAGAAGTTTGGGGGCACATTGTTTCCTTGCCTGCTATCTCTTACACCAAGCCAGTCATACATACCCACCACAACACCCAGTCTCCCCCTTAGGTATCTGTGAAAACCTATCTTGAAGGGAAGATAAATACACAGAGTCTTTTAAATCTCTATCAAATGTGGTTTTTATTCAACTGACAAGCACTTTTCTACAGCTGCACTTGTGGAACATCACATGGCAAAACAGGAGTTTTTTTCTCTAGACTTTTTTTTCCTTTTTTTAACCTTATTAAAAATGAGATTGGTCCTAAAAATATAGAAAGAAATAAATTTAAATTCACAAAAAACTGTACATTATCAAAAAGTCACTAAAACACCACATTTGGTTATATAAAAAGTCAGTCCCTTTTGTTGTAAAAGGAACATGGAAACTTGTTGGTGTTGATGGTGTGGTTTCTTCCTGTTACCAGACTGATAGGGGGAGGGGAAACAAAAGGGCAGGGGTGGGTTGTCTTTTTATTTTTAACCTGCCTTCCCTACCAAATACTCTTACTTGTCACGAAGAGAAAATTCAACTAGCTCAAGGGGCAGTGAAGATGAGGAAAGAAAAGAAAGAAATGGCCCCTTTGATCATGCCCTATTGCCCCCACTTCTTCAAACTGAGGGTAGGACCGTACCCCACCTTAAGAGTGCCTGGTCCCTAGGCAAAGAGATGGAGCTGGGAGAGGAACACAGAGCAGGAACAACTGAGATTTTACTCCCCCATCCATCTCACCTCCAACAGTGAAATTTATCTAGTATATTTTATACCAGGGGAAAACTGCCAGGGGGAAAGAGGAGCCCCAACTATAACAGTTCCAACCATCTGACTAACACAGTTTGTTACAGCGCAGTTATTTAGATAAAATATAAATATTTATGCATAATATAAAGTCAATTCAAATATTCTTCAATCCACCTCTTATTTAAAAGCAAAAAAAAAAAAATCTCGAAATAAAATTAAAAGTTTTGAGGTTTATCTGACAGAAAAGGCGACTTTAGAAAGAGGCTATGGGGGAGAAGGGGCTTAAAGGAATAAGAAAGGGGCTGCCCCAGAACCTACACTGCCTCCCACCCCCTTCAGTGCTGCCAGAATAAAAGGAATGCTCCGCCTCACCTGCCACACACCCACCCCTGGAACATTTCTTGGACGCCTCAGCTCTCTGCTTGGGCCAGCCAGCAGCCACCTCCCCAGTGCAAGTACCCGTAATCTCTGATGGGAGGGGCTGGGCTGAGCAGGAAAGCAGGGGGCTAAGGGCCCATGGCTATAGCTGGGAGTTAGCAGCTTTCCTCTCATGTTGGGGGCTTAAATTAACTTGGGCATAGTCATATGTAGGGCAGTGGCAGACTCAGAACCCCTCCTTCCTCCTCTATGCTCCAGAGTCTCTACTGCTGGGGAAGGGGTCCTGGAGTATGAAGTAGATAAGGGAAGGAAAGCACAACTAAACCCACAGAAGTTCATGGGATTAGGAAAAGATCCAGTTCTACCCCTCTCCCTGCAAAAGCTCCAGATTCAAAGCTACTGAGAGGAAAGGGTGTTCCTGCTGAAAGATTGCACAGTTTGAAGAGGCTGGACCAGAAATGACCAGGAGAGAGGAGAGAGACACAGCCTTGTCCCCAGAATTGTTCCTGTGGTTTCCCAAATACAAAAAAGTGATGATGGTTTGAAACAAAGGGAAAGGTGGGAATAAGAACAGATACTTGGGAAAACTGAATGGATTCTAGCAAACATTACAGGATCACAGCATCCTCTCTCTCACACAAACACACCTCTCTCTCTCTCTCTCTCTCAGGCCAGTCAATTGCTACCTGGCCTTCATCTTGGGGGTGCGCCCAAACTCAGCAGTAGTTGTCCCTGAGGAGTTCCCAAGAGGAAGGTTTGGGAAGGAGGTGGGGAAGGAAGCTGGAAGGCCTAGGGGCCTCCCTGCCCTCTCCCCAGCTACTGAGTTTCAGAAAAGGCTGGAAACTCAGCATGTGAGGAGCATCCAACATCATAGAGGGAATAGCTATTGGCAAGAAGATGAGGACAGACAGAAAGACAGGGACCTCTGAACTTTTTTTTCCTTTGAAGGGAAAAAAGATTTGCAAGAAAAGGAGGGAGGAACCCGTACACGATAGTTTTACATTATTGGATATGAGAAAATCTGAAAAATGGGGGGTGGGAGGAAGAAAAAGAAAAAATAAGAGAAAGCAAGAAGCAGGGAAGGGACTGAACATGGAAGCAGCATGTTCAGGGCCCGGTGTCCGGCTCGACACACTTGGGAGTTAAGTCCACTTTACTGGCCGTCACTGCGGGTCCGCACACAGTACAGAGTGTTTCTCGGTTTCACACATTCACTAGAACTATTGCTATTGTTAAATAACCCCAGAATGCTGGGGCACGTACAGGGAAGGAGAGGAAGCTGGGAAGGGGAAGGGACTTCTTTCCCCCTCCCCATTTTTAATTAGGAAATAAAACAGAAAAGAAAAATTATTTTTTTCTTTCTTTTTTTGGCTTTCAGTCCAGAAGGACCTCATCTCTGTGCCTCTTATTTGAGGAACAAGAGGAGGAAAGGGAGAAAGGGGTATAGGGGTAAGAGGATGTGGGGTGCTGCCAAGGGTAAGGTCAAAAATCAGGGTTATAGCTGACTTGAGTCTGGACCCAGGGCAGCGTCAGCAGGTGAAAATGGCAGGTTTTTTTTGGGGGAAGGTGGGGGTTGGGGGGAGATGCCAAAAGGTGACTCCCCACCTCCCATGCCTCACAGATTGGCCTGTTTTCCCTGATAAAACTCCTCCCAGCGTCTCTCGAAGAAGCGGCGCATGATGTGCCCAGCCTTGCCCACTTCAGAGTCATCCTCGTTGAAAGTCTGGCAGTTGTCAAATACCAGGAGGGCATCAGCTGCAAACTCCTCTGAGCTGGTATACCTGGGCAGGAGTGGAGACAGAGCTGTGAGCTCGGCAAGAGTTGCAGCAGTAACGGAGAAGGGCAGGGGTAGTTGTCACCATCTACTTACCCTCCCCGGAGCAGCCGCTCCCGCATGGTAGAAAAATCCATAGGATTTTTGATGATGCGCCGATACCCACTCACCAAACGTGGGTTCACAGGCTCCAGGAAAGGCCAGGCTGCATCATGGGACTCCATCTCCATCAGGATAATCCTATCATTACAGGGACAGTGATGGCTCCATCCCAGGTAGCAAATACACTAACCCCTCTTAGCTCTTTCCTTTGACATAGGTAGAGCCAACTGTCCCTAGAATTCACTCAACTCACTCGCAAAATGTGAGATCACTGTGGTGGTTCCGCATCGAGAGTCGCCGCCGTTTGGAGGGGGACAGCCCTTCTTCTGAGTACCGAGGCACGGCTGGGCTTTCCCGGCCCCTCGACAGGACACGGCGTCGGCGGCCATCACCTTCTGTAAAGTTCAGCGAATAACCACTTTTCCGCTTGTGGCTTCGCTTTGGGAATCCAGGCTTCTGAGTGAATTCTCCCTCTACCTGCTGAGGACAGGAAACAGGTGAGATGAGCAACAGCTAGAGATGTACTACTTGCCCTCCAGCATATTATAATCCCTACCTAAGTGTGATTAAGCCTTTAAAATACTTTCATGCATAGGCTAGCGTGTGAATTAGTCACATAACCCAATAAGGTAAAAAGAAAGGTATAATTATTCCCATTTTATAGAGGTGGCAATTGAGGTTACAGAATTTAAAGGACCAGAACCTAGGTCTTCTAACACACAGTCTGGAGCTCTTTCCAAGGAAAGATTGAGGGTATATGGGATATTTGTAGGATTGGTGGTAAATGGGATGAAAAAGATAATCTCCAATTTCTGCTTGGGAGTAGGAATGAAAGAGCAGAAGCCTTACCTGGGCCAGACAGACAGTACAGAACCAGTCTCCTTCTGGGACAGCCTCCATCTTGGGACGATGGCAGTAAATGTGGCAGCCACGGTCGCACCCATCACAAAGCAGAAGGAACTCATCATTGTCACCCTTCCGGCAGACTAGACAGGTCTGGACCAAGGTTGTGAGAAGGCAGAGTGAGCCCTCAAGCCTCTGCCTGCCATAACCCCAGTCACCCCAGCTGGCTAGCTCCTCAGCCTTTCCAGGCTCTCCCAGCCTCTTACCACTTTGTTGACAGACTTCTCCCAGGCAATGGACCTCTCCAGCTGGCCCAGGCATAAGCATACCTGGGCTGCACTCCGGCACCGCTCAAGGGTCTGGCGCCAGACACGAATGCGAGGGGTGATTTCATATGATCTGGAGGGAGAAAGTGGTGATCTTTGGATGAGGGGCAGGATCCATTAAAGAGGGAACTTAGCCCTGCTCTCTGAGACCAAGAATGGAAGGTGGGAATCACTCACATCTCTGTAGTAGTGCCCTGAGGGGAGCCATTAGGTGTGCTGAGCAGGGCCTTCTCCAGCACAACTTCATGAGCCGGCCAGAGGGGCTCCCGTAGGTACCGCCGTTCGACATTCTGTTCCAGGGCAGCTAGTCTCATCACAGCCAGGTCCAGAGGGTTGGTAGTTTTACGCTGAGGGGCCAGTCCATCCCTACCCCGACCTCTCCAGGTGATATCCTCCTGAGAGTCAGAGAGATGCTCACAGTAGGCCAAATCTTCACGAGTAGAGTCTGGGCTAGGGCAAGTCCAGCCCTTTAGGTGAGAAAGAGAAGAATAAAACTCATTGTAAATGAGGAAAATTAGGCATAGAGAAAAAACCACACCCGAACATTTAAGGTCATGGTAGGTCACTTGTGAGGCAGGAACCTAAGGTTTCTTGCAACAGCTGTAAGGGATTAATGCCCTCCCTAAACAACTGCCTACACAATGCCAATCCCAGCATACCCGAATCTGCAGATCAGACAGGATAACCCGCTGTTCTAGCTCCTCTACCCACTGAAGCACAGTTAGGTCTGTCTCATATGTCTTCTCTTTGGGGGACCAGCTCATAATCCCTTCTTGAAAGGCAGGTAGCTGACTGGGCTCAAAGATGGGGTCTGGGAGGAAAGAAGGCAAAGGGAGAAGCCCATCAGGCTGTTGTCCACAGCAGCAGCTGAACATTCACCCTGGGCTCTTCAGTTCAGGCTGGGACTAGTTATCTATTTACCAGTTGAGGGCCGTAGGCAGACTTCCTGCAAGAAGTCCCTGTGCTTGTTAAGGTGTTTGTGAAGTGCCTTCTCCCGGATGCCTCGGGGGTGCAGAGCCTTGAGCACGGCATCCAAAGTCTCAGGTTCTCGGATCCACCACCAGCCCGAGCACATCTCTGTGAGCAGAGGGTATGTAGAGGGATGAAGCCAGCTGTGAATCACTGCCCATGCTGGACGTCACTCTCACCCTACTCCACACCAAGATCACTCACCAGGGGGCACAGGCTGGGCTGTCAGCTGGGTTAGGTAACGCTGCTCTATCTGTCTGAAGAACTTACTGGGAGGTCTCCCTCTCCGTTTTGGCTGTCCCAGCCCTGTGGGACTCTGTGGCATTTCTCCAGGGTCTCCTGCTCGCCTCTTAGGGGCCACCCCAGGCAAAGGGGTAGAAGAGAACTGTACTGGAGAACAGGGATTGGCAGCAACGGGTCTATTCATCTGTGAATAAAACGAGACAGGGGGATGAGGATGTTTTCATGTTCACAGGTTACTTCAACTTCAGGCAATGGTGCCTGTGGCAAGATGAAGTTAAGTGCATACTACTAATTCCAGCTACTTACTGGCTTAGAGGAAGCAGATAGCTGAGGGGAGGAAGTGGGTTGGTCCTCAGAAACTGCAGGGGGTGGTGTAGGGGCAGCATTGCAAGGCATCTGGGCTGAGAAGTTAAACCAGAGTGCTTGAGAATCAGGGCTGGATTCTGCCTCATCAGGCTCTGGCTCCTCTGGGGCCTGTGACAGGGCTGGGTCTAGTTTTCCTGGACTGCTATCAGGCGTGAGGACTGAGCTGCTCAACAGGGAGCTATGGCTCTGAGTCTGGCTCAGCCAAGACAGGAAAGCTGACTGGCTGAGGTCATGCTGGCTCTGACCCAGAGACAAAGGGGAGCCTTCTGGCTCCAGGAACCTGTTATGGGACTGGAGATGAGACTGAAGCTGAAATTGAGACTGAGGCTGGGGCTGGGCAGGAGCCTGAAGCTGAGGCTGGGACTGAGCCTCAGCCTCAGGCTGAAGCTGAGCTGGGGGCGGTTCTGAATCCTGACCCCTAACAGGGGACTTAAGGTGCCTAGGTTGCATAGACCCAGGCTTAGTTTTTCGAGGTCGGCCTCGGGCCCGGGCAGGAGAACTAGTGGAGGTACTGGAGCCAGCTAGCTCCCTTTTCACAGAGGAGAAGGCAGGGTTGGGTGCTAGATGGGCTGCCACTCTTAAGGAGTCCGTTTCTTTCTTTATCATATCCTCAGGAACTGTAAAAAGAAGTAAAATGATTAAAACAAACATTGATATGTAAGGGGAAAGAAAGAAGGTGTATTAACACAGGATATATAATTTCTTTTTATCTTGGACTTAGCCCCCATTTTTTGAGATTCCACTGGGAACAGCTTATATGCCAATGAACATAGACTCTGGGGAAGAAACACTATTCTCCTTAGTAATCATCAGCTACAGGAGCACATCATAAGCTAACATTTACTGAGAACCAACTACAGGTTAAGCACGATTTTAAGAGTGTTAACTCATTTTAATCCTCTCAACAGCCTTATGAAGCACATATACTATTATTTCCATTCTACAAATTTAGAAACTGAAGTTATACAGCTAATAAATGGCAGAGCAGGTAGGTAGGCAGTCTTAGTTTAGAGCCTGTGCTGTTAACCACTATGCTATACTGATTCTCATAAAATGAAAGAAGTCCAAGATTACTAGGTAGAGGAAAAGGGATTATTTAACTTTTGTTAGATAGGATTCAGGAACCAAGCTCCCACAGATACACCTACCTAAGCTCCCTTCTGTTCCTTCCACAAAAATACCAGCCAAATACGGCAATACCCAGTAGCGGCGTCTGTAGCGGTCTTGCCCCAAGGAGACTGCCCGAAGCATCTGGGATGAATGAAGCAGCTTTTTGCGAAAGAAGAGCTGACGCTGGGTAGGCAGTAGAAAAGGAAGATGAATAAAAAACACATTTCATCAGGCCCTGGTGGCTTAACTCTGGGAGGCAGAGGCCAGAGATCGCTTGAAATCAGGAGTTTGAGACCAGCCTGAGCAAGAGCAAGATCCATCTCTACTAATAATAGAAAAATTAGCCGGGAATGGTGGCATATGCCTATAGTCCCACCTACTTGGGAGGCTGAGGCAGGAAGATCGTTCGAGCCCATGAGTTTGAGGTTGCAGTTAGCTATAATGAAGCCATTGCACTCTAGATGGGGCAACAGAGTCAGACTCTGTATCAAAAATAAAAAATAAAACAAAAAACCTCCACACGTTTCTAGAGTGATTGTGGTGAATTTGTCCAGTCAGTATATGTGAGAAAAGCAATGGCTCTCAGGTTCCCTATAAAACTGATATCATCTGGCCCCAACTCATTTGATCTGATCAATTCTTGACCAGCCCACATCCCCAATTCTTGAGAGGTTAGAAGCACAATACCTTACTGAGTTTTTCTATCTGGCGCTCTAGCTCTGGGATGCTAGATGCTGTAGCATCAACCTAGACAGAAACAAGTGGACATTGAGAAAAAAGGAATTACCAGATTCAAAAAAGAATAATCTATTTTCTAACTACCACTTTCCCAATACCTCTCCATCTCTTCGACCCTTGCGACCATGGACAGCGGCTGTAGTCTCTTCTTCTTCCTCCTCTTCCATGCCACTGGTCTCCTCCATGATCCGAGAACTGCGCCTCCGTCCCAGGCCTTCCTCTGGCCCTTCTATCTCTACCTCAGACCGCCCAGTTCGCTTGGCCAGAACAGTTTTCAGTCTTGAACCAGATGGAGAGAAATGAAGGGAAACTGTGGTAAGGAACATGATGATGCCACAAAAGGAAAACCTAGAACAGAAACCATCCTGAGCCCTGACAAAGTCCCACACCCAAGGAAGGGGCTAAGGAAATCATGTTACAGATGAAAGTACTGAGTATGCTTCACTCTTTCCCCCTCCTCTTCTCTGTCTGGGCTCTACTCTCTGTCCTGTCCCTACCTCCGCAGCCGGCCTTCAACAATCCATTTGTTTTTCCTGTAGCTGGACATACTCTCCAGAGTCTTGTCAATCTCACTGCAGGGGAACAGAGAATGGGATCTTGAGGTAGAAATGGCAGCACAAAGAAAGGGAAGGGAGACCCAAGGGTAAAAGGTCTGCAGCTTAACAGAAAGTTTTGGCCTAGAGCCTAGATCCGATGAATGGCAGAGGAAGGCTTAGGTTCTCCCAGGGAGGGCACTGCAATTCAGTCCCAAGTCACTCCAGCATCTTCATATGATGGAGCAGACATACAATACCTGAAGACTGGCTTTTGGATGGCTAACTCTCTCCCCCATTCCATTCTAACACAAGGCATACAATGACCACCCCTACCCCCAACCCCTCACTTGATGATGAGGTTGGAGCCGTTGAGTTCATGCACAAGGAAGGCGAGGACGGCAGCCTTCTGCTGGGGTGGCTGGGCCTGGAAAGGCTGGGTGCGCAAGCTGTCACAGAGGGCTGGCTCTACTCCGTATGCCATAAGGAAGCAGCGCAGGATCTCAGACACATTATCTCTGGTCAGTGGGATCTCGGACATCTTCTCCCCCAAAATCTTTAGGGACTGTGTGGAGGAGAGCATAATGGGAGTGAGGAGGGAAAGAGGAACAACAAGTTGGGTGAACCTGGAAGAGAAAAATAACACATCAGGAGAGAACTACAGAATTAAGACAGGACACGGATAAGAGAAGAATGCAAAAGAAAAGAAATAAAATAAAGGAAAATGAACAAAATAAGGAGAGAATAGTCAGGGAAAAAAGAAACAGAAGGAAAAATGTAACAAAAACAGAAAGAAGAAGTAGTTGTATCTCCTTCACTTGTCCTGATACTTTAGGAAGGGACTTTTAAGAGTTTTTAAAAAGAAAGCAAAACTGACACAGAGCACTGGATCCCAGGCCCTCCCAGCCTGGCTAGGAAAGGAGCTCACCTGACAGTAGGAAGGCAAGCCAGGATCATAGAGTGCAGCCTTTAGGAGCCGAACCAGCAAGTCTTGTACCTCGCCCAAGCTGTCACCTTGACATAGTAGGCCATCCTGCAGGACCCCCAGGCTAGGCACATCTTTGGCAGGATCAAAGCCCAGCACCTTGCCAAAACTATGCAGGAATTCCACGATGGTCAAGCAGTCTGAGAAGGCCCCACTGGGCAACATCAGACCTGGGATGCGTGAAAAGTCAGGCAGGGGCTAGAGAGATAAAAAGTTGTAGGGGGTTCTGTTAAACATACCAGAAAATAACAATCTCGATGTCTATAAGGGCTACTTCCCCTTAATAGAAAGGTCTTCACATGTGGCCCCCTCCATGACCCGGGAACTGTTATTCTCCCCTCACTACCTGGTGGTCAGGCAGACACATATCCTCTGTGGGCTTCTTCATCTCCTCCAAGATCATCTGTTGCCTCTGCTTTTCCTCCAAGCGCCTCTGTGTGGCCAGGGTCTTATCAGCTTTACAAACTGGCTTGGCTTTAGTCACCTCTTCCTTTTCCTTCATTTTTACCTTCTCCTTCTTTTCCCTCTTGACTTTTTCCTTCATTTTTTCCTGCTTTGCCTTTACTTTTTCCTTTTCAGCCTACCCACCCAAGGGAGAGAGGAACCACGAGTGCCATAAGATATCAGTCACCACTGTTCTCTAGTCCCAGTCCCTCCCAAACTCAGAAATCGAACTATAAAACAAGACTGACATACACATCTTACAAAATCATGTTGGTGGCTTTGAAATTACACTTGGCAAGTGTGTACATGTACCTACCTTGGATTTCTTCTTAGCTTCTTTCTGCTTTAAGCTCTTGGTCTCTTGTTTCCGCTTGTTTTTGGCCTGTAAACCATAAGGGAAGTCATTTCTCCTCAAACTCTGAAAGCATCTCTGCTTGGGCTAGGATTAAAAAAGACAAGGGTGCTGGGGAGGAGAGGTGAGAGATGGGATGAGGGGTTGGCAATGGACTGATTCTCTCACCCTAGAGATGCCCACATTATTCTTGAAAAAGCCTAATTCTCTAAATCAAGTGCAAGAAATTTCAGGGTAATGAAGGTGTGCTGCTACATAGAGGGTGGCAGATGTGGGAGACGAAAGAAAAGATATAAAGTGGGTTGTAGGAAAAGTTAACCCGCTGTGGAATCTCTTTGATGTCCCTCACCTGCCCTTGGATAGTAGTCTGACACTCTCCCCGTTGTACCTTCTGCCTCATCTTCTTCTTGCTTTTACTCATCTTTGCTTTATCTTCCTCATTCACTGTTTCTGTGAGAGCAGAAAAAAAAAAAAATGAAACAAGTGAGGCAGGAAAATCGATCTCTGGCAACCAGAACAGCACATGCCTGTCACAAAGCTGGCCTCCCAAGCAGCTCCCTGAAGAATCTAGAGTAGTTTTTTAAAAAAAGTATACACAATAAAATGTTGGGGAAAAAAATGTAGGAGAGGCACCTGCTATGGGGGTGGCACAAAGAACTCAAATGACATCTCCTGCCCAGAAGCACCAGCCCCTGGCTCCAATCGGACTGCTTTAGAAGGGGTCCTGCTGATAGAAAAGAGGCCATAATGGCAGAGTAGCCTTGTAGCTTGTTGCCCAGGCTACCTGACAAGGGAAGCAACCCAGACTGATTTTCGAGCAAAGAAAGAAAACGGAAAGCCAAAGTGCCGGGGAAAGAGGGTAGTAGTTGGAAGCATTTATTAACTGAGAGTGCCAGAAAGAAAGGGCCCAGATAGCAAACACCTCAAGAGTCAGATCAACACTGCCATAGTTACTGCTCATGCTCAGCTCCATGTCTCACTCCACTAAAAGACCCGAATTTCTTCCTTTCTGGAAGACTATAAATACTGAAGTATAACTTTGCAAACAATAGAGTAATTCATGATTCATTTCTGACATAATACCTATTCTTTTGTTTCTGGTATAGAAACACCACCAAATGTCTATACGGCAACCCTCTAAGTTAGATAGTATGGACAGATGAACCACTTAAAATATGAACTTTGTTCAGGTTGTACAGTCAGAACATGGCAGAGCTGGAACTCTGGGAATCAGAAGACTCAGACTTTTCACATTCTTCATATTAAACCAGGGTAAACACACTGAAAAATTTAGACATTTCCCACCTGTGTCTCCGACTGAAACAGTGCCAATTATCTTTTGAATTCAGATGTAAATTATGAATATTCACGATAGTGATAATAAGCAAAGTAAGAGTGTACAACTGAAACCAGTACGGTAAATAAGGAGCTGAAAGATGGAAGAAAGGGCATGAAAGTCCTTTCCTCTGGGCTACATAACCACATCTGGGGACATTCAAGGCTTCACTAGTAACAGCAACTCAAGGAAGAGACTGGCTGGAAAAGAATCTCCCCAAAGTGCTAGGACCCTGATGCTGCATTCCAGGGAGAAGTTGATTCAGATTCATTCTGTTCAAATAATGTCAGTCACACCCAGGTATTAGCATAAGTTAAGCAACATTTCAGGTATTCCACAGAGGGAGCAAAAATCCCAAAGTAAAAAACACCACTGTACCTTGGGCCTCCAGTTTCTTTAGGAGGCGGTTTTCTGTCTTATTCAATAGCTCAGTGATTTTGACCTTGGGTGGCCGACCTCGGCCCCGTTTCACCTTGGGGACTTCCTTGGTCTTAGCCTTCTCAGTGTTTCGAGGTCGGCCCCGTTTGCCAGTAATTGCCTGAATCCTGGATGGGATCTCTTCTACTGAGAGCTGTACCCACTGCAAGCCCTAAGGTAACGAGGAAGACACTGTTATAATGGAAAGGAATCAGTGCATGCCACTAGGCCCTCTAAACCATTCGATGCCCCAGAACCTTCAAACCCCACAAGAAGCTGCAGCTTGTCCACCAACTCTTTCTCAGGTACAAAAGCATATTTAACCCTTGGGTCTGCACCTCTGGTGTATCTCTCTCCTCAAAGAAATCTCCAACAGGCATACGGGGACTGAAGCTGAAGTGCTCACGGCGGACGCTGTGTACGACGTTGCGGCTCAGGTACTGAGAGGAGGAAAACAAACGGACATTAATGAAGTAGGAGACCCACCATGTCTTTGGCCAGCAATGGCACAATCTGAACAGGTCTCAGAGCAGACAATGCCAGCCTGCTGCCACTGGGCCCAAGAAAGATGTTTGTGCTTTTTTTTTTTTTTGAGACAGGGTCTTGCTCTGTTGGACTAGAGTACAGTGGCGTCTTCGTAGCTCATTGCCACCTCAAACTCCTGTACTCAAGCAATCCCCCTGTATAAGCCTTCTGAGTAGCTGGGACTATAGGCCCAGCTGATTTTTCTATTTTTTTTGTATAGACAGGGTCTTGCTATGTTGCTCAGGGCTGGGCTCAAACTCCTGGACTCAAGAGATCCTCCCTCCTCAGCTTCCCAAAAGTGCTAGAATTATAGGCATCAGCCACTGCCTGGCTCGTGCTTTCTTTTAAAAAAGCCTATGAACAGTCAGAAAGGGATTGCTATTAAAAAAAAGAAAAAGAAAAAAAAAAAAGACTATGAAAGTTATATTACCTTGATCACTTCTGGAAATTGTTTCATCCTCTTCCCACAGGGGCCGTAATACCAGGTCTCCCCCTGCCATCGGTGGTTGCCCTTCTTGATGCGTACCTCTCTCCGCCACCTGCCAGAGAAGCACACGGGCCCTGCAGCCAGGTCACACCCCTACCCACTCCCATGCCACCCAGGAGCCAAACCCACTGAGCCAATGAACCTCCCCATATTTGTCTCACTAGAACTGCAAGCAGATGCAAAAGCAGTGAGAGATAAGCTTGGGTAGAAGGCAGACTTGAGCTCCAACAAATACCTTAAAGCCCTCAGAAGGAAAGCAATGTATAAGCCCAGAAAGACCTTCACCCCTCCTTTTTACAAAGTCAGTGAGTTGAGCAGCCAGAAACCCCTCCCTGGTGCCATTCAGGGCAGTTACTGGGTTTCCATTAAAGAGGCTAAAGACCTAAGGAAATAAAGGCAGAAGACAGAGGGTGGGGAAGCAAGCAGAAGAGTAAATTTGCTGCTGACTCCACTCAGCAAATAACTCAGTAGGCCAAGGTTTAGTTAAGAACTGTGTTCTGACCAACATTATTACAGGAGTAACCCTTATCTTTCTCTCAAAACTTTATATATATATTTTTATAGAGACAGGGTCTCACCATGTTGCCCAGTCTTGAATGCCTGGCCTCAAGTGATCCTCCCCCTCGCTTCCCAAAGTGCTAGGATTACAGATGGGGGACCTCCTGGCTTTTCTCTCTAAACTGTAAGCAGTACTCAAACTTGGTGACCATAAGTAGACTTGAGGGATAGAGGTGGGGAAGACCAAGGAAGGCAGTTATTTCTACAAGGCCCTTGGTGTCAGCTGGCTTGTTCATTCTGGTCATGTACAGTTCCTGCCCTTACCTCTCTAAAGAGCATTAAAACAACAGCACCACCCCTCCAATTCATTGGTGCTAGGCCACTCCCCATTCATTACCATCCCTTCTGCACAGAAATAGGACAAGTCAGCTAGTTTGGATATGAGCCCTGTGGTTTGTAAAAGATAATAGCTGGTGCTCCTTGAGCAAAACTGAGTTGCAAGATGAGGAGGAAAGAATAGGTGACGGAAGACATACCCTGAGAGAAGAAGGAAAACCTAGGAATCTCATGCCAAGAAACATTATTATTGTAGATAACTGTCCTGTAATCTACTCTTGTCTAGCCCATTCCTTCCCCACCTAAGAGGAAGAAAAGAGTTCTCTTCTTCCTAGAGTCATGCATTAAACTTGTCAAGGTTAATGCACGTAACAAACTAGAGCATTTACCCATGTTGGAGGGGAAGGCGAACTTCTTCTGGGGTAGCAATACGTCTCCTCAGGACATCACCTTAGGAGGAAGATAGAAGATACCTAAGTTAAAAGTTCAAGAAAAATATTAAAATAGGCTGGTAGGGAAGGACAAATGGAACATGGGACAGAAACTTCTTGGAACCAGCCAGAGACAGGGCAGAATCTGGACACTCACTACTACCAGAAGTAGTGACTCCTTCTCCAGTGATCTCTTCCAGGTCAGCAGTGGTTTCAGGGAAGCCGCTGACATCCTTATTTCCTGGGGAGGCTGTTGGGAAGGCAGCTGCTGGGGAAGTTACAGGGGAAGCTTTTGGGGAGGTCACTGGAGCCATCAAGGAGACTTCTGGGGAGACTGCTGGGAGGACTGCTGAGGAAGTGGGAGAGACCACTGGGAAGACTGTTGGAGAGACGACTGTAGAAACTGCTGGAGATACTGCTGGAGAGATTTCTGGGGAGACTGCTGGAGAAATCGCCAGGGAGATTGCCGGGGAGGCTGTTGGCGAGACTGCTGGTGACGTTGCTGGATGTAGCTGAATAGTGGATGACCGGTCGGGAGCTGGCTGGGTCAGAGGTGGCGGGAAGTCTGAAGCCTGAGTCTCCATTTCTTCCTGTTCAGCATCACTACCGTTATTCAGGTCAAAGCTATTATCTAGAATCCAAACGGACAGGATGGGTTAAGGAAAAATGATGTCATGTAAAACAAGAGAACCTATTCAGTCAAACCTGGACTAAGCTAAACAAGTTACTTCAAGGGCTTTTCCCTAGAGTTGGAAAAAGAAGTAGCTTCTGGTTTTCCTCCTAACCATTCATGAAGGTTAAAGGGCAAAGCTCCTGCTGCTGTCATTGTGTGAAGGAATACCTTTTACCTGGAGCCAGCGAGTCCTCTAACCTCTTTTTCCCTGCCAACTCCAATCTCACAAGTTCTTTAAGGCAGAGGGCACAGGTCAGTGTAGTGGCCTATGCCTTTTTTAGTCCCACCATATACTATCCTATAGCCCCCTAAGCTCCCAACACAGTGCTTACAGACTTCCCACCCCTAAGGCTCTAACTATGGAACCTGTTCTCTCACCTTTTCTTAGGTCAAGGACTTTCTTTTTCCTACCTCTTCTCACTTACCTTGCAGGACAGATTCCCCTAGGACAGGTGGAGAGGTGGGACTGGCAAAGATAGAGGCTGATGTTTGACTATCATCTGCCAGGAGACTGAAGGCAGTAGCATTATTGAGGGAAGGGCAATCGAGGGCAGAGATCACGGGGCTGTCCTCAAGAGGCAACTTGTCCTCTGTACCCATCAGCTCCGTGTCATCTATACCATAAAGTCCTCCACTCACTGGCTCTGTTCATGGGGGTGGAAAAATCAGAGAGCAGGATAATGAGAGAAAAAAATCAGAAAGCTCGATTTAAGAAATACTGATCTGAAAATATCCAATTCTAGTTCCCACAGTGTGAAGATTCTTTCTAATATTAAATCAGGGAAAATTTATAGCCTTCTCCCTAAGAGTCAAGTCATCAGACTGTAGGAATCATAACAGTCTTGAGGTGAAAATGAAGGGAAAGGCATTGACCATATATCTACCCACAGACCTATGCAAAATTCTAGCCATTTATCATAAAATAGGCCTTTCTTATACTTCAGTGGGGTAAAAGGTAACTGTTCACTGGTAAATGTTTTCTTTCTAGTTAGAACCCAAATAGTCCAACTGTGTGGTAATAAGTCCCTATCCAGTGAATTATTACTGTCTAGCACTCTTAGCCAAAAGGAACACTGGGAGAGAACCTGGAAATGAACCAATTCAGCTCAGAGTTCAGTTGGCCCAGCCAGGCCAGTAGCATGTAACTGTGGTCTACCACGGGATTATCTGGAAGCCCCACTGCCCCAGATTCCCTAATACTCTGCCTGTTTTACCATCTCCTCCAGGTAGTAGAAGCTGGCTACCCTCTGCATGCATAAGTTGAAGAGAGCCAGCCCTCTCCAAGCCCACCTGGTGCCAGAGAGTTGAAGGGCTCCAGAGAGTCTTCACTGAGGATTGGAGTGTCTTCCAGTTGATCAGGAAGATGTGAAGGATCATCTAAACAACTCACTGTGGGGTCAGGAACCAGGACTGAGACCTCTTGGTGTAATGATTCCACAGAAGGGACAGAGCCATTATAGCCACACATCTTCAGTTCTAGAAAATTCCAGGAGAAAGCAAAAGTCAAATTCAGTGCCTTCAACTGTAGCTCAGTGCCTTCACTGAGCTACAGTAGGCAATCAATCTTTGCGAGAAGGATGTTCACTCATTCAACATTTATTGCTGCCATAATGCCAGTTCTGTGCTGGGAAATGATCACAGCAAGATACTCTAAGTGAGCAGAGATATGCTGGTAAAATCAATCCCTACAGGAGGCAAAGAAAGGGGAAAGAAGATTAGGGTCTGAGACAAGAATCCCATCATGTTCTCAGATATCTCCCCCATCCAGTGGGAACAGAGTGCATCCTGTGATTTTACAGGGTAGTGGTCACCCTTATACCAGCAATCAACTGCAAGCTAAGCTTTTATCCATTTTCAGGGAAAAGATGTGAGGGGTTACACATGTACAATGCTAACAACAAAAAAGAAAGGAAACTGAGTAGACAAGCAATGGTATGCTCTGCCTGCTTCCTTACCTCCTTCATGTTAGTCACTACTAGGGCTCAGCCCACCTTAGCAGCCAGTCTGACTCTGCCATAGTCAGTCAAAACGGCCTCAATGCCTGCTGCTAATGCCCTAACCACTTCATATATTTTGGAAGAAGCCCTTCTCGATGCAGGGTGTCTGTTGGGGCTGTTTTGGGCTCGCCCACCTGCCCTCTCCAGGCCAGCAGCTCTGCATGAGCTTGAAATAATTTGCACTCCCACTCTCGAGCTGGTGCTGCTGCCACAAAAACACCAGCCACTTGTCTCTGCTAATCACCAACATGCAAATCAGCCTCCACTGCAGAGAGCTGGAAAGACAAGTTTTCCTCACCTCAAAAAGCCACTGTCCCCCACAACCCCAATTTCCCTCTCCCCACTCAGCTCACAGACCCAGTTATACCTGGCTGCTCTTCTTCCAGCTCCAGGCTGCCTACCAAGCCAGTGCCATTCTCTGCCACAACTGAAGTCATCTCCTTTTCTGCTGCCTCATCAGGATGGATACCACTGCCTACCTCCTGGGAGGGTGGAAAGGTTTGAATGCTAGATCCCAACATAGGAGAAGTCTGTGGGGAGGTGAAAAAACTAGGGGGTCCATTGGGCATCACCTCAAAATTCTGGTCAGGAAAAGAATCATACAGTTCCTGTGAATCAAAGTTAAGCCCCATGGGGCTCTGGGTACCATTGGCCCAGAACTCTTGGCTCCCAGATCGAAGGTTAGTGTTGTGACTTGGGGATGAAGGTTGCCGGCTGCCCCCAAGGATGCCGTTGAGTGGGTACTGTCCCCCCGAGAACTGGGAGAGAAGGGGTGGGTCCTTGAGGTTGCTGCCAGGATTGGCAGATGGGTACGGTGAGTAGTTCCAGAGACAGTCGTAGGCCACGTTGGGGTGATGGAGGTGTGAGGTGCTGGAGGAGTGGGGAGCAGAGTTCAAAATCCCTGAAGTAGTAGTGTGAGATACAGTAGATAAGCCATTAACATTCACATCCCCATTCAAACCTGGCAGAGAAGGAAACAAAAGGGTCAGTTACAGATATGTAGGCAAGTAACTCTACCAAAAGAACCCCAAAGTAATAGTACTGACTAGAAAAAGGGAAGGTGAAGGGAAGGGGAATTCCCCCTCCACTATATTTAGCTTTTGGGTCTCAAACCCAGATACTCCTGGATGTAAGTTTAGCAACTACAGCAGAGGCTGCTGAATAGAGGGATGGGAAGCTCTCTAGGCCTACCATGGGAACCACCAGCAGAGAGCTGGTTGCTGCTGCTGGCTTTTTTTTTTTTTTTTTTTAATTAAATGAAGCTGTTTGCAGACTCCCTACAGTAACTTGCATTCTTCCCTACTCTCATTCCCCAGGGGAATTCTTCCCTTGGCGGGCCATGGCTGAATTCTCCAGGCACCCCCCTCCTTTCCCCAGTGCCTATTTGGCCCCACAGTGGCACCAGAAGGGACAGCCTCCACCTCACTGGCACATGCAGATCCAGCACTTTGTGCTGGGCTAAAAATAGAATTTGCAGTCACCACAGAGACAAGATCCCAGCTCAGAAGGCTGGGCCTAGCCCCTCCCCATAGGCACTGAAGGGTAACATGCAGAGGGGGAAAATCTTTGCATGACCAATGCTGCAAAATTCAGCTCTTAACATCAATGGCAACCTCTGAGATGGAGGACAATTAAATAAAAGGAACCAAGGTACTAAGGAAGCTTGTATGTGTGTGTGGGGGGAGGTGGGGAGCTCCAACGAAATAAAGGAGCCTCTATCTATCTGCAACTCCCTTGGAGAGGATAGGAGGGAAAAGTGGCAGTGCTTTTCTACTGCAAGAAAGGAGGAAAGCATGTGGACTTCTCTGTGCTTCCAAGCATAAAGGACCTGAAACCCAAGCAAGATTAGAGAGCTACTCAGCAGAGTTGTGGTACAGAGTAACTGATAAGCCAAATCCAGTAAAAGAGCTGATCCTAGCAGCGGCAACACTTCCATCTAGAATTATGCATTTCTCTCCAGGGAACTAGGTAAGCACGGAACCCTCCCTTATTCCTCCCTTCTATCCAAGGACAGGAGTTGGCGCAGCTACTTCCAGCATCTGCCCTTTCTCTGATGCACAAACTAAAAGGCGAACACATCCCAACCTTCACCCAACTCCCCACCCCCAGTTCTAGCCCAGTGCAGCTCCTCTAACCTCTAAAAACAGCTTCTCAGAGGGCTGGTCCTTTATCTCTCTCCTATGGGTCCAACCTGGTTATCAGCAGCAGTAGCCACCTCACCACTCTGGCAGTAGCCAGGGAACAGGGCTGACAGAAGAGCAGGCCAAGATGAAAAAGCCAGTACGTTATTCTAACCGCTTCCAACCTTAATTCAAGAGTACAACTGTTGTTTCCACAACCCCCTAGAACTTGTTCTTAGAAGCTTGATTTCTCTCCAGCAGCTAGAGTTCTGTGGATTCACTTCCTCCCTCCCCACCTGGCAGGAAAGAGAGCTGTTGTGGGGTAGCTAGCCCAAAGTGGAGCCAAATCTCCTCCCATCAACCTGCTCTAAAGGAATGATGCCCATGCTCTCCCCAGGCCATGTGGCTCTTGCACTCACTTTTCCCTTGCTGGGGGAAGTTCATGGGAGACCCGTTAGTGTAGAGGCCCTCCCCTGAAGGAGAGGGTTTCAGTCCTGAGGCAGCAGGTGCAGGGGGAAGGCCAGTAAAGTTAAAATGGTCGTTTGCCTCCATTTCTGCAGGAGGGGAGAGAGAGGGGGGGGGAAAAATACTGGCGGTTAAACAAGGTTATGTATGTCACCTGGCATCTTCTAGGGGGAATGCCCCCACCCCTCCCTCTACTTACCCTTCTTCTACCTAAGTGCCTAAGTACTGTGAGGAGGACAGAGGTTGAGAAAAGAGTAGAGAAGGAGGAAATACGCCCCTAGCTTGGACAATGGCCTATAGAAATAGTCTTTTAAAGCCAGCTTTGTAGAGGTTAAAAAAAAAAAAAGGTAGAAAAACCAAGCTACAAGCCTGGAGGAGTTTTTCCTCTGTGTAAGCCCCACCCTCTCAACTCCCAGCCCAGTTTACCCCTCTATGTTAGATACTAGCCCTCTGCTGTAACATTTAACATTCTTCACCCTTTTGTTTTTATCCCCAAGGTAAGGCCATAGTCCCATTCCCAGGTCCACAAAAGGTTTTCAAAACCATCTTTTTGACAGGAAGTTATGGAGATGGGGGTGTTGGCAGGAAAAGCATATGTGATATATGCACCACTTTGTTTTGGTATTATACTTGAGCTAAACATAATTTCTATGTTAACCTATCTATAGCCCTAGATATCTGAAAATAGTACAGTTACATTAATAAAGGGATTTGAAAAGGAGAATACATTGCAGAAAGGCGATCATAATAGCAAAACTCAAAACCATCCAGCATACTTTTACTCCTTATTCATGCAAAAGAAAATACCACGTTCTCTAAGAACGTAAGTCAGAAAAATGTCAGCAGTGAAAAATTGATTAAATAAGAGAATGCACCAAAGAATATTATTCTGTTATGTCTACAATGGTTATTTCCTAATGTTTTGTTTTTGTGCCTTAAATATAAAGAGTCATGGAGAGAACAGTAAGATACTTATATTTGTAAAGTGCAGTGGCTCACTGAGTATTCAATGAGTAGTATGCACCCTCTCCTGAATGCCACCTAGGAATGAGGAGAAGTGATGCCTTTGATCAGAATAAATTTAACTTTGATAGAACAAAGAGAAGAGGGGAAGAAAGATGGGAAACAGAAGCCAGAATTATTGGTAAAGTCTGACAAATCAATCAGATACTTGTGATGTACTAGTGCATACTAACTTGCTACTTGAGACATAATCTCTCTTGATATAGAGAAAGCAACTCCTTGGATTATGTTACTATTTTTTAAAAAGGGCAGAACAATTCAAATTGGTTTCTTTATCAAGCTCCCAAGATGAGGCAATAAACAGACCAAGGTGATATTTTAAATAACCTATTTTTAAAAAGAGCCAGATGTAAAGCTTTTAAAAG
Source organism: Propithecus coquereli (assembly GCF_000956105.1). Lineage (NCBI taxonomy): Eukaryota > Metazoa > Chordata > Mammalia > Primates > Indriidae > Propithecus > Propithecus coquereli. Next base: position 7,115,886 of record NW_012135081.1, read on the forward strand.
GATGCATAAATTTGTTAAGAACCACCACTGGCTAAGGTTTGCAAGAGTTATGTTCATGAATTTGCTATTATACATACTGCAAATTTGCCCCCATTGGTATATATGTGACCATAACATAATTCTGAACATGAAATACACACCCTGTATAGTATGTCACATGATAGTGTAAGATTTTTCTAGCTAAATACCATAATTATCTCTACCTCAATCTACTTTAACTGAAATTAAAGAAATAAAAATAAAAGCAATTTGTCAAGCACAGTGGTACATGCCTATAATCCCAGCTACCTGGAAGCTGAGGCGGGGGGATTGCTGAAGTCCAGGAGTTCAAGTACAGCCTGGACAATATAGCAAGACCCTATCTCTAAAAAATCACATAAAATAAAACCAATTTGTTTTATTTGTTTTTTTGTTGATTTAAGGAAGAAAAATTTTTAGTACTGACTTATCCCCCATACAGGATTTCACATCTTCACTCTAAATTAAGAAGCAAACCCCAAACCTGCTATGTATCAATGAAAAAACAGGGTCATACAGAATTTCCCTATTATAGTTAAGGGCCACTCCTCAACAGGAGGGAGTCTCAAAGATAAGCATCATGAGAATAATAATCTTTCTGAAATAAGACATGAAAAGGGAAAGTTCATTCTCTAATCTCTAGGTTAGGTTCCTTCCAAAGCTTATACCACAGAGCGAAGAGGACATTCAGTAGTTCACAAGTCCTGGAAATGCTATGCCTAGAAAGCCAATTATATCTGATCCCTATGTCTCCTCTACCCTAATTTTACGCACAGCCACCCTCCCCTGGTGTAGGGGATACACAAAAATCTTCCCTCCTGTGTGCACTGGACTATATCCTCCTACTCAATGATGAGCCACAGTTCACTTTTCCATTCTATATTTGAATCCATGAGGAAACCAGTGACCTCCTCTTTGCTGCTCTGGAGAGCACAGCATATCCTATTTCATAAATAACACACTAATAACAATACATGGATGGTTCACAGAAATCAGAGAAGTAAAAGGAATGGGAAGTTATCTGGTAGCCAGTTTCCCCACCTGCCTCTATTGAACGGTCATCAGAACCACAACCGATTTCATTTTACAAGAAGCTTCCTAGACACACAAAATTCTTTATGCTGTGTAGTGAGGTCAGCACAATGTAGTGGGCTCTAGGTTCAAATCCTAGTTCTACTATTTACTAGCTGTTTAACTTAGGACAAGCTACTTAAACTTGCTGAGCTTAAGTTTCATTATTTGTAAAAATTTTAGTACCCACTTCCAGGGCTTGTGAGGATTAAATGAGAAAATCTATATAAAGGCCCTATCATGGTGTCTGTTACCCAGCAAGCAGTCAGTGAAAGTTAGCTATTATTAGTAGACAAAGAGTAAAAGACTGCTTAGTTTTCAAAAATGTAAGTCTAAATATAATATAAATATAATTTAAAACCACAGGAGATACAACAAAACTAGGGATGATCCAGCCAGACTTCCTCAGAGGCAACTTTACTTCTGATTTCAGATGTCATTGAAGGCCAGCTAGGCACGTGGCTCACGCCCATAATCCCAGCACTCTGGGAGGCCAAGGCAGGAGGACTGCTTGAGGCCAGGAGTTTGAGACCAGTCTGGGTAACATAGGGAGATCCCGTCTCTACAAAAAATTAGAAGTTAAAAAAAAAAAAAGTCACTTAAATATGAAATCACAGTATGGGAATACAAAGAAAACGTGAACAGCTCCTCTCTTGAAATAAACCTAAGGTTATTTCATTTTAACCTTCTTACCTAAGATGCTTTTCACAATAAAGCCTGAAGGTACACTCTGCCCTCCCATCTAGAGCTAGTAATAACAGCAAAGCAAAGGAGGGTATCTCCCTTTGAACTAATAGGATTTTCACTAAATGAAAAAAAGAAATCAGCCAGTGCCCAAGCCCCAGAAGAGCAGACAGCTCTCATGACCAGGAAGTACAATCAGGCAAGCACCCAGCCCAGTCCCAGCTGTACATAAATGGATCTCTTAAGAGCCCCTATGTTTCATTTATAGGAGTTAAGGGACACTGCCCTATAACCTTGAGGCAATAACCACCCCCTGACATGGCCATGTAAGTTGCTTTTCTCTAAGTTGCAATCACAGAGTTACTACTATATGGGCCTGTGACATGGTTTTAACAGAAAAAGACTGAGAATGCACAAAGTGTTAAAATAAATACTATAGATTTCAACACTGTTGCAGGTGTTCTGCCCGACCAATTCTAACCCTCTGGTCTGTAAGGCTATTACCCCGAGAAACACAAGAAACATGAACACCCTTCTGCTGGGCACTTCGGTTCCTGCAGCTCTCTGGTCCATTCTTCTCATGTAGCACACCAAAATTCCACAAATGGGAGGTGTCTAATTTGTGGGGGGGGAGAGGGGAGAGGTAGGGAGAGATTTCTTTTGAGACAGAGTCTCGCTCTGTGGGCCAGTCTAGAGTGCCGTGGAGTCAGCCTAGCTCACAGCAGCCTCAAACTCCTGGGCTCAAGCGATCCTCCTGCCTCAGCCTCCCGAGTAGCTGGGACTACAGGCTCGTGCCACCACACCCGGCTAATTTTTTTCTATTTTTAGTAGAGACTGGGTCTCATTCTTGCTCAGGCTAGTCTCGAACTCCTGAGCTCAAGGGATCTTCCAGCCTCGGCCTCCCAGAGTGCTAGGACTACAGGCGTGAGCCACCACACCCGGCCGGGAGAGATTTCAAATGTTTATCTTGACTAAACAGCAAAAGCAAATGATCCCACTACATTTCAGCTTTATAATTGTGAATGTCATGAAGGATATTTCTCAACTCTACACATCTCTGGATTACCCACCATACTCTTAATACGGAGGTTCCCAACCAAGGGAAACTTTGCCCCCTAGAGAACATTTAGTAATGTCTGAAGGTGTGAGCTACTGGCATCTGGTAAGTAGAAGCTAGGGATGCTGCTAAGCACACAGGACAGGCCTCCTCTCCCCCAACAACAAAGAACTATCTGGCCCAAATATCAATAGTGTCAAGGTTGAGAAACCCTGCTTTAACACAAAAGCTGCCCCATTCCTGACCCACACCCTGGGAAAGTTCCAAGTTCTCGCTGCTCCCAGTTCCTGACACTCCGAGTAAAGATGCTTTGACTTTTCTGTCTAAAAACCCTTTCTCCCTGGATAAGCCATCTTCCTCCACCAATAAAGAGTTCTAAGTGCCAAGCCACAAAATCAGTATGCCCTCTTCTCTAGTCAGGATAGCTCATTCTGACAACCCTGGTAACAAGTTTCCCTTGAACTCTGACTCAGGTAAACTATAGCATGTACTGACCGAGGTTCATTCTCTCTCAAAATGTCCTCTCCTTAACTCCCTTCCCTAGCTAGGACTCCAAGTGAAACATGAGGAAGATCATAAAAGAAGAAAGATTATACTAAGAAGGGGCTACTCAAATAAAACCGAGGTTCATTCTCTCTCAAAATGTCCTCTCCTTAACTCCCTTCCCTAGCTAGGACTCCAAGTGAAACATGAGGAAGATCATGAAAGAAGAAAGATTATACTAAGTTCTACCATTATATCTCCAGCATCGAATTTAGTGCTAAGTACATTAAAAAGACCAAAGGAGACATTTGTTGAATCCATGGACTAAATGAATGAGTAAATCTACCTTTTCTGCCAGTACTAGCTTACTTATTCAACAAAGGTCGTGGGCTTTGCTCTTACTATTTTCAGAAAACCAAAAAATTTCACTCTTCACAGAGATAAAAATTTCTAGAGGGAAGAAAGCCCCAAATTTTGACATATTTTAGACAGCCATCCCTTGCAGAAAATATGGCCTGGAAACAGGGAAGTAGTGAGAATGTAAAAAGGCAATAAATTTAAGCTCTAATTTAGTGAAACGTTCTGCTTAATTTAACTAGACACTCAATGTACATGGTAGGTTTTAAAATATTTGTTAACTAAATAAAGAAACCACATTAACAACTTGTTAGGTTTTCTGCCACAGCCTTGGTCACTTCACTGTCAGAAAACTGGGAATGTCTCTAAAATTGCAGGACACTAAAAGCCACAGTCTAGGTGATTTCCCTCTTTTGTCTCTGATTATTTTTCAGAATTTCAACTCTAATCGTTAAGGACTCCCCCCTTTTCTCCCAGAAGATACCCTCTCTCCCCCAAAATTAGCCGCGTAGGCAGGTTACGGACAGTCCAACCCCAGAAGACCAACTGTCTCTTAAGAACCTCCTTTTTTTTTTTTTGACAAATGTTGGGTAAGGTTACAAGACCTTTTTAGTCTGCAAAATGCCCCCTTAATAATTATTCCCTTTAACTAGAGTGACAAAACACTAAGCCAATGCTACTTTTACTGCTAGGGATAAGAACAATTTTCAGACCTCTTTAAAGACAGGCTTTTTGTTTTGTGAGAATTTTTTAAATTTCAAAATTATGTAGACTGATAAGCTGGCGAAAAATGGTCCTTCTGACTCACATGAGACAATGCTGAAAAACTATTTATCTTGGGCTCTGAGGTGTATGAGGACACCAACATCCTAAGAAACATCCTAAGAAATCATGAAGATTATTTGCCCCAGAAAATATTTCAGGAGTTTTATACTTCACTCTATGTCCCAGGACATAAAAATGTTGGTATTATTGCTTCACTTAATACATGTCATACAAGGTCAAACATCCTATCAGTTATTCACTAACTTCCATACTGTTTTAGCAGGTTGGTGCTTGACTTCTTTTTTTTTTTTTTTGAGACAGAGTCTCACTCCGTTGCCCTGACTAGAGTGAGTGCCGTGGCATCAGCCTAGCTCACAGCAACCTCAAACTCCTGGGCTCAAGCAATCCTTCTGCCTCAGCCTCCCGAGTAGCTGGGACTACAGGCATGCGCCACCATGCCCGGCTAATTTTTTCTATATATATATATTTTTAGTTGTCATTTCTTTCTATTTTTTGGTAGAGACAGGGTCTCACTCTTGCTCAGGCTGATATCGGACTGCTGAGCTCAAACAATCCGCCCGCCTCGGCCTCAGTGTGCTAGGATTACAGGCGTGAGCCACCGCGCCCAGCCTGGTGCTTGACTTCTTTAGAGGTGACAAGGAAAGTTAACAGCAGGAAGACACTGTAGGTAACCTTAACGAACTTTGCTTCTCTTTTGGTAACACCTAATTCCAGAACCACAAGATTGCAAGATGAGCCTCTAAGGGCATTCTACATTTCTGGCAGGCCTGAGGTCACCCCACATAGTTCTCTTTATACCTCAAATTTTTTCTTTTAGGGAGAGGCTTTAAAAAAAAAAGTACCAGTCAATATTAAAAAATCTACTTCTCTAATAGCAGAATGCATCCACTTTACAGGAAGGCCACAAAACGTTTGCTTCATTCAGATTTCACACTAATCATGTACCAAATGAAATCACTATTTTCTCAAACCTAGCTTCTATTTCGTCCAAAGGTCTAAAGAATAAAGAGTAGCACTTTCTCTTTTCTTCACTCTTTTAACCCCCAACAGGGAAAATCGATTTACTGTTCTGTCAAGTGCCAATTTAGGTAAGCAAAGGTTGAAGAAAGGGGAACTTCAAATCAGTGTCAAATCAACCCTATCAGGAAGCAACAAGAAACCAACTAGTCTAGCAGAGGGCCAAGAAAAAGGACGCTGACATCACATAGACTTGTTTTTACTATTTCCAGAATATCTACAACCCCAACAGCCCCAGTGAAAAGAGCAAGGATGTTATCTTACTAGTGATGCTGCCACTTTCACACAATCATATATGTATTATCTGTTACTATCCTGGATCTTTAATCTAGGGATCTATATCTAGGTGGAAGGTTTTTGACTGGAAAACGGTGAAAGGATGATTTTAAATGCCAGGCTTCTGTAGTTTTCAGGATAGTCCAAATGATCTTAAAACTTCATCTTTCAAAATCTAAAATTTTGTGGCCAACTCTTGTCCCTAACCAAAGCCAGTGTGCAAGAGAATGCCTGGGGACACAGCACACAGTCCCATCACTGTATGCTATAGGAGAAATCCAGAGTTATCAAGTGGGAAAAACAGAAAATCTGGGTGCATGACCTTGCATAGAACAGAAAAAGAGCTTACCACTCTCCAAGAAGAATAATAAGTAAGAAAATGTTCGTTTATGGACTGAAAAGTAAATTATATGATAGCAAACTCTCCTAATTAATTAGTTGGTTCTGCTGAAGGTAAAACCTGCAACACCCTAAGTCAAATAAGAGGTTTCACACGGGTACTATCCTTAGGTTAGAATCACCACTGAAGAACAAGCTCACCAATCTCACTCTGTAAATCAGTCCCTACCCAACATAAAAATCTCACTCATAGTTAAATCTTCCCCATCCCTTTCTCCTCCTCCACTTCTCAGAATCTACCCTGCTTCACTTCAAAAGCTCACCTGCTCAGATGCTCTGTAATACAGAAACCATCATAGTTAAGAACATATTAAGCAGGATCCCAAGATCCCACTCTCATGCCACAAAAGATTCCAAGTCTTCCTAGCAGCTCCTTATGCTGAGGGAATTTGCACCACCTGTATTGAGAATGTAACTCTGCTGGTGGATAACTGAGTTTGCTTCTCTATGACCTTTAGCTCAAGGGGAAAGAGAATAAAAAACAAAAACCAGAAAACCCAGACAGGGAAACTGAGATGATGCTCTGGAGGGGGATGAGAATCAGTGAGTCAACTGCAGTGGACTACTTCCAGTTGACAAATTAAGTTCCCCATCCCCCGAAAAAAAAATCGAAAGGTCTCTCAGACCACATGGTTGGCAGGATCCAAGCTTGCCCAGAAGGCCTCAGAAATGAAACCAAATCTGATTAAAATGGACATTTCAAAACAACAAGAGACGCAGCAGCAAACGCACAGCTGCCATTTCCCGGCCACTTCCTGCGGGAGGTTGGGGGAGGGGCTGTTTGTCTACTGATGGAAGTGGAAGCTACGCCCCCCCCATCGACCCCCAAAGGATACAAATCCTCACTCCAATAAACCGACAAAGATGGCTGTTATTGGCATTGCCTTCTCCCCAAAACTGGGAACACCAGGAAAGAAAGGGATGATGTGAGATCATCTTTTCTGCCACGGAAATGGGGATCCCCTCAGTGAGGAATCTCCTTGGAAAGGAATCCCTCTTTATTCTTCCCTTCTGCGCCTCAGCCCAGCTCAAATCCAGACGCCTAAGCATCAGCCCTATCACCTCCATCCCTGGAGTGGGGGGATTCTCCCGGGACGCGGGGCCCCGAAGCCAAGCGCAGCACCGCCCTCAGTAAGGAGCCCTCTGGCTGTCCACGCTCAAGAGAACATACGCCGTGCTCCCAGAGGGAGACACCCTCAGGCCCCTGGAAACCTCGTCTGTCCTCTACTCACCGCAGCCAAAACGCCCGGTTACCCTCAAACTGGATATTCACCCCGCCCAGGGAACCCCGTCACCCACTCCTCGCACTAGGACAATCCCCACCGCCACCGAGGAGGTGGAGCCCCTCCCGGGGATTCCGCCCCGAGTACCCTACAGGAGTCATCTCCACCAGCCAGGTGGCTTCTCCGCCTCCACGCCGTCGTGGTCGCCGCCGTAGCCAGGAGCTTCTACAGCTCCTCCCGCCCCCGAGGCTCCGTCCGGGGTCCTCAGCTGACTCGCCAGCCCCAGCCTCCTCCCAGCCCCTAGGGCAAGGAGACGCCGGCGGTGGTCGGCTCCTCGCAGGAAATAAGCTCAGAGTCCGCTTCCCGCCCGGGAGAGCCTCGAGCTGGCTCTGGAACTCCGTTCCCCCAGGGAAGTCTCGGATGGAAACAGGCTCTCTCCCCTCAGTCGCCTGGCCACAGACTCCACAAACCTGAGGCAGCGGCGTCCAGCTGGGATCGGGGCTCGTCTCTCCCCGGAGGAGAGGCGGTTCACATGGCCGCGCTCCGGGTGCCAGAAGGGGAGGAGACGCCCGCCGGGGGAGGGGGATCTGGGGTTCGGGGTCCGGGAGGGGGGAGGGGGACGCGGCTCAACCGCGGGGCCCAAGCGGAGCCAACATGGCCGGCGGGGGAGGAGTGAGTCGGAGCCGGAGGGGGCGGGGAAGCTGCGGCCGACAGAGAGCCTCCCTACGTAGCCTCCGCTCCAGGGTCCTAGCGCCCAACATCCCTAGCTTCCCGACCCGTATCTGGGTCCTAGCGCCGCTGTGTATCTTGCAACCCTGCCCCTTGCCCACCTGGCAGGTGCACCCGCATCTCAATGAGGCTGTAGTCCTGCTTCACATAGGACAAACTGAAAGGCATGCTATATCCCAACCAAGGTTAAACTAGACCCAATTTCTAGGACCAAAGGCATGTGCTACTTTAACCCGGGAGTGAGAGGGGTCAGGAAAACAATTTCAAGGACAGTTATTTCCTAGGTGGAGTAGTGGAAAAGTGTAAATGGAAAAGTTGTAAAGGGATGGAAAGAGGCCTAAATTTGCTGCCCACTCACCTCTGTCCTGTCCAGGCGGTCTGGTCCTGCCTGATCACCACTTTCCTGGTGACATCTGCAGGGCCCTGGGCATCAGAAAGATTCCTGTGCATGGGGAAAGAAGGCTCAGCTCTGGAACCAGACAGCGAAGACCTGAGTCTAGCCTAAATGTAGTGAGAGGGTCTGGTTCCACTTAGGGGTTGGAAAAAAAAGAAAAAGAAAGGCAGTCAGGGGAGTAGAGGATAAGCAGAAAACTGACCAGCAAATAAGATGTCCCAAATGTCCACCTATTCTACAGTTACAATACTTTTTCTGACAGGGGTACATAACTATGTGAAACCCTCTGAGAACAAAGAAGTAAAATCTAGCATAGGACTAGAGTTTGACTGTTACCTAAAATGAATATTGCAGGGCCCCAGGATGGGGAACAATGTCATATGTTACAGTTTAGTAAATTTCTAGTTCAATCTTCTCTCATTTGTTAGATGAAGAAATTAAGGCCCAAAGAGGTTCACTGACATGTTCAAGGTCTAACAGTGGATAAAATATGACTAGAAAGGAAACCAGGTTTCCTTTCCTTGCAACTCAACACTTTGCAGGCTTCAAGATAATTCCCACCAACTCAATGCAATTCTAAAAAAATGGCCTAAATTGTGCATAGCTCAGGCTCCTGAACATTCTGGAAGAGCAACCGAGTGGGGATGATGAAACTGGCAAGTTGGGGGGTGTCAGCAAATACCTTTTCCTCTGGAGGTCCAAGGAGAAAGAGATCTGAAAACTGGGTGGAGACAGGGAAGAACAGGGGCCAAATCCATCTGTCTAGATTGGATTTCCTTACTCCACCGAGGGGTGGGTTCTTTCTAAGTTTGAGGGACAGACTCCACCCCCCACTACAAATGGCTCAGAGAAGAAGGAAGCTTGCTTTAGGAAAGCCTCAGAAGTGCACAGGGCTCAAGAGGGGAGAAGGGGAGAAGAGGAGAAGGGGAGGAGGCTAAGGGGGGTTTCCCTCCCTCTCCTGAGATAAGTAGATTACCAGGGGAAGGAGTAGGCAGGTAGAAACCAAAACCCTTCTCTCCTCCATGTCAAAACAACAGATTTGTAGGTCACCTTGGGAAAAAAAAATACCCTTCTAACAGCCTGTCGACCTCAAGTCCCTGAGTAAGTAGAGGCCACACTCAGGGAAGAGGTGTCCTTCCTTCTGGAGATAGGAAGGATGCAGCAAATTTCTGCTAAGGAATGCATCCTATCCCCCAGATAAAAAAAATAAAGGTAGGTGGAGAAGAGAGCTGAGGGCATGGAACCAACAGCTGAAGTGGGGGTAGGGAGCCGGTATCCCCTTTTTTCCTCTTCCCTTTTCCAGGACAGATGAGGGCGAATCTTCCTACGTCCCGCCCCCAAGCGTAAGGCTAGCCAATCGGAGATGAGGCAGGCAGGGGAGGAGCCTGCGCCAGTCAGACGGGTGTAGCCACGCCCCTCCCCCACACCCACACACACCCACCTCTGGCTCCACTCTGCTCCGGAAGAGCCGGTTACTCCTGTGCCCCACTGACTGCTCCCACCCCTTCCGAGCCCCAGGCCTAGTCTCCAGGGCAACCTCTAGGACTTTTCCAACCAGGAGCAGTTAGGAATTAGGGTGTTGGATAGGAGAGGATCACCTGGGATAAGAAAAGAAAATGGGGCAGGATCCATTCTTCCCATCTGGTGCAGAAAGACTACAATCATCTTCATCCCTAAGGAGACCCCGCATCATCCCATCTAATCAGGGATCTTCCTTGCTCCCTGAGGAATGATGAGGTTGGGGTGCCAACATGCCTAACAGCTGGGTTTTTACTTCTTGCCAGAAGCCACCCCATGCAGCAGCTGTGCTTCTCCCTCCATCCAGACGACAGAGGGCAGACTGACCCCACATGTCCCCAAACATTCCTCAATCCCATCCGATATGGCCTGGCCCATCACCCACCCACCTCCCTTTAGGAAGCTACTATAAAGGAGAAGGGGCAAATGATCATTTTATCAGTAACTTGTGAGAAGAGGGTCTAGGGAATAGACTGAACTTCCTTTAAGCCAGGCCAGTGGACCAGTAATGAAGAGAACGGGAAGGGAGAAATTAGCACCTGCTCCCCCTTTCTCACCGTCCCTGTGCACCTCCCTGACTCCAAGGTCAGCTGCCACAGTGCCTGGCTCCATTCTAGAGCCAGATGGCTGGGACTGGGAGGGGGAAGAGAGAAGGGGATTCGTGTCCATCCCTCTACCTCCTTCCCTCTCCCCTTCCAGAATACTCCTGGCATCCAACCACAAACACCACTGCTGACCACCCTCTCCTCCCCCTCAGCACCCTCCCAGCAACCTGGAACATGACTCAGAAGAGTCTAAAGCAAATCCTGACACTTGGGTCCCCTAATTCTGGAGGTGGCGTGGCTGGGAAATGAAAACATAAGAAAAGGAGCAGAGCTAGGGATACAGCTGGACTGGGAGGCAAGGGAGGTAATTATTAAAGACCTCCCTTCTCCTCACTGGCTGAATGGATCATAGTGGCTTTTGTTGTTTTTACCTCAATCCAGTATCTTCTACAGGATCATACTGTTAATAGGGTCTAGTTAGGAGACGGCTCTCCAACTAGACTCCCCTCCCCACCTTAGAGCAAAACAGTCTCCTCCCTCTCTATATTTTGGGGAGGTTGGATTCTCCCATAATGCACCAAAAGGACCATAACCCCTCTCCTTTCCCCTCCGAGTCGGCAGGTGCCCCCTCAGAATTACACAATCTTGTTTCTAAACTTCTCAATGGGCTTCTCTATGGTGGTCCTGGAAGTTCGTATTTCCTTGAGGGTGGGGGCTTCCTTTACATCTAAATAGAAGGCTGGGCTTTCCTCGCTTTCCCCAACACCCCAGCTCCCTCAGAGACTTAGCCCCAGCACCTACGCACTATCCCCCAACAGCCCGTTAAGCCCAGAATCTCAAGATTCCTGCAGCGCCCCAGCTCCCCGATTCTGGGTGAGGCGTTCCTAGGCTAGACCGGCCAACCCTTGGCCCAAGAAGAGGGCCCCTCCCCCCTGGGCTCAGTAGGTGGTGCTGAGGTCGGACCCCACTCTGGGAGATATGGGGTGGGGTGAGGACTATAGAAAAGCTTTAGATAGGACTTAGTTGAATTTGAAGGGCTGAGTGGAGCAGGGCTGGATTGTGAGTGTAGTCAAGGTAGTTCTCCCCCTGCCGCCCCTTACTACGGGGAAGGAGAGGAGTTGGGGTGGCGGTTATTCCCCCTCCCACTGGGATTAGGATGGCGTGGGAAAGCGCTAGTTCCAGAGCGGAGGAGGCGAAACCCAGACCGCGGGAGATTTTTCTGCGAGGAAGGCGCGGGGGAGGGGGGAGATCCTGGGCCCAGAATAGGAGGGGTACCCGGGAGAGAGTGGTGGAGAGGCGTGAGAAGCCTCCGGATTCCGGTCACAGAGGACTGGAGAAATGGGCGAGTAGACGATGCGGAGGAGAGGAGAGAAGAAGGGCAGCTCCCGCAGGGGTACGGTCAGATCCTGAATCCCTGGGCGGCAGGGATCCCGGAGCAGAGGACCGCAAGAACGGCCCGCCCGGGGACTATGGGGCTGGAAGTGGGTGCCAGGCCTCACCTGGAGCAGGGCAGGGCCGGGTCTCGGGCGGCGGCAGCTGCGGCGCAGGTGGCCGAGCCGGGCGGCGGCGGTACCTCCTCCCCCAGCCCTGGGCCGGCGGCGGTGGAGAGGGGGAGGTGGCGCTTAAAGGGGCAGGAGCTACTGGGGTGAGAACGAGCGCATGGGGAGGGCTGTCGCGAAGGACCCACTGGGGGAGGGGGAAGCGGGTGGGGTCTCCTAGGGGCCAGAACCAGGAAGGATCCCAGTTGGAGGAAGAGAACAGATCCCAGGAAGAGACAGAAACTTCTGCGGCGAAGTGGGGGATGGTGGTAGGTCCGAACGGAAGGACTTGGGAGAGGTCTGCCCGCGCTCCTGGGGCACCAGCAAAGACCTCTTCACAAAGGAGGCCGGGAAGGCAGTGAGAACCACAAGGACTCCAAGGAGGCCTGGGAGTGTGGGAGAGGGAACTCAAGGCCGCGCATGCTGGGGGTCACGCACAGTGCCCTACTAGGTGAACAGGTTCCCCATGTTTCAGCTCCTCAGGGCCCCATCTCTACAGCTGTGGAGCCTCTGGAATCAGGAAGCCATGAGGGCAAAAACCTCCTATCCTTAAACCTGCCTCTCACTCAGTGTCCTCAGTGACTGTGGAGGGGAGCCATCAATAACAGCCCTAGTGAGGCTGATGTGGGACCCTGAGAATTGGCTTTATTCTAGCTCAGTTTTCCCTCAACCACCACCACCCTTGCATCAACCTCAGGGGCAACAGGAAGCAGCTGCTCAGTGCAGCCCCCACCTGATGGTGGGTCAGGGTTAGGGAGGAGAGAAGACTGGGACTAAAAGCCTTGAGAAAAATTAGGGGGAGGGGAGGCACTTTAAAGACCCCCCCAGCACGATCAAAAGTGGGCTTTACTTTTGTTGGAGGCTAGCATTGAGTACTGTCAAATATTACTTGAATCTCAGCAGCTTAAATGGGGGAGGAGCAAGGGGCAATACTCCACTGGGGCGCGGGGAAGGGGGGTTGGGAAAGTCCTGGCCTAAGGTACAATTTCGGGCTCTTCCTCAGAGCTGGAGCTTGCTAATACTCAGGATCCCATGGTCGGCGCCCCGCCAGCTGAGCCCTATAACACCCGCCCCTCACAGTCCTGTTTCCCCTCCTTCACCCCCTAAATGAGCAAAGGTTAGGCCCCACCCCTGCTGAGTCAGCCAGGGACGGAGCTAGGCATCCCTCAGGCCTTCCCCGGGGCTGGTCCCCATACTCACCCATGTCAGGCTGGCAGGGCTCCAGGCTGGGACCACCCAGCTCCTCACTGTCCTTGGGCCCCCCTTCACGTGAAGGCTGGTGTTTGATCCTCCCAAAGTGTGAGCTGGGAAAGAGCAAGAATCAAAAAACCAATGTATGCTTCCTGCGAACCACACAGCCTGAACTGCTGTAGGGTGATGTCCCTGTGTGACAGACTGGGGTGGGGAGGGAGGAGGGAAGGGCGGGGCTTTCTCTGGGTGGAGAGAGGGAGGAGGTGAGGACAGGGCAGAGCTGGAGAAATATGGAGGAAGGTTAGAACTGTGTTGACACTCCAGTGGCGTGGTCGAAGAGGGCGGTAAAGGAGGAAGGAAATAAATAGTTGCAACTAGTGAGAGGGAGAAGATTCTCGATAAATGCTGAAGGACGTGAACATGTTGGGGGAGGGGGTGGAGGGATGCAAACGACCTTTAGGACTTCAGTTCCCAGGTCTGCATCAGAGTGACATGGGAAAACAAAGCAGAAAGGGCTGACCTATTCCCTGGAGCCTTCTCCACCGGCTTCCTACCCACTCCAGAGTCAGGACCTAGAGGAAGTGTCCCCACCCCCATAACTCAGTATTTCCCCAAATCCAAGCTTCTCTGGGAGCAAACTACCAGGCACAAGTAGCTCAGGGGCTCCACCTTCTGTCCAGATCATGGCACAGGCGAGACGGGTGCCAAAAACGTCACAGGCAGATGAGAGGACGCTTAGAGGCCCCTACTCCACCCCTGGCGCCTCTCCTGAAGCCCCTCCCCAACCTCCAACCCCCAGGGGCCTCTGAATTGGGAGCTCTGCTTGTCCCCGCCCAGCTTGTACCCAACTGATAGCCTCAGGGGGTGGAGCTTAGAGATGCAGGCTCCTCCCCAGGACGAAAGCCCCAGCTCGTTTGTAAACAGTCATTAGCTGAGAACATCCCAGCAAATGGCCTTCAAGGATTTCAAAATGGTGAGATCAGAGTTCTTGCAGCGTCTCCAGTGCTACCACGAGAGGGCAGCAGGATGGGTCTGAGTCCAGAAAAGAACACTTAAGGGGCATCAAGTTTGACCTTACACACTTTTAAACGGAAATAGAGAGCAGCTCTCCCAACCATGCATCTTTTAGTGAGTTCAAATAAAGGGGAAACGATCTAATTCCATTATTTAGTTCAGAAAGCTAAGCCAGCAACCCTAAAGATTACTATTCTTCTGTAACGCATTGTTTCTTTCCTGAACTTTCATACTGGATAGTAACAGAGCTCAGCTTAGGCCTCATGCTTAATACCTCTGAATAGCCTCAATGAACCATAAACGTGAGTTTAGGCGTGCCCAAAATATGGCAGGAGGCAGTAGTCAGGAACACTAAGAAATGAAGGCTATCCAAGATGCAAAGAGCCCTTCTGACTCAATTTTAAATAAGATCAGTACTCACCATTTCCTGAAAATTTAATTCGACTCACTGATTAACCCCTGCCTTGCCTTGAAGTAGGTTATTTCTAAAACCAACCTATTTTTTCCAATATGCCCTTCTAAAAAAGGCCAACTTTTAACCAAGTAGGAACATGCTATATGGATATTTAAGAGGCAAAAAAATCAATGTGCTCTGAACAAATGTCATAAAAGGGCCAAAGCTGAGGCCTTAGTAAGATTATACTACCACAGGAAATCTCTCACCAAGACCCACAGTTGTTCATCAATCCAAGAGAATGGCTATTCTTTTTTAACAACCCAATTTCAAACATACACGACCTATTTTGTGCTAAAACGGCTCCTTGTGGCCACTCTAAAAATCTCATTGTCAAAAACTTCAGTGTTGACTGAAAGGAGAAAAGACAAATTCTGAGGGGTGCACATTTTATTGGAAACCTTAAATACTCTTCAGACAGAACAAAATGTCTTCAATCAAGGCTCTTGTGTGGCCTACACAGAAAACTGAAGGTTTTTGGATTGGGGACAAGCAAAACGACAACAGAGGATGAGCGCTTAGTTTGCCGAAAGGACCCCTCACGATGAATGCTCTTCAGCCAGCTTATCAGCTTTTGCCACAGCTTCTTCAATGGGTCCCACCATATAGAAGGCCTGTTCTGGGAGATGATCATATTCACCTACACGGAAAAAAAAAATCCAACTAGTAAGGAGAGGGATATCAACTTTCTGCCACGTGTACATACCTCACCATTTTTTTTTCTTTGAGACAGAGTCTGGCTCTGTTGCCCGGGCTAGAGTGCTGTGGCATCAGCCTAGCTCACAGCAACCTCAAACTCCTGGGCTCAAGCAATTCTTCTGCCTCAGCCTCCCAAGTAGCTGGGACTACAGGCATGCGCCACCATGCCTGGCTGATTTTTTTTTTTTATGTATATATATTTTTAGTTGTCAGGCTAATTCCTTTCTATTTTTAGTAGAGATGGGGTCTTGCTCTTGCTCAGACTGGTCTTGAACTCCTGACCTTGAGCGATCCTCCAGCCTCGGCCTCTCAGAGTGCTAGGATTACAGGCGTGAGCCACTGCGCCCGGCCCATACCTCACCACTTGAGACCACCAGTCAGAACATGATGAATTCATGTCATCTGAGAAACCTTAAATTTTCCTCACAAATCAAATTTACAACATGATACAGTATAGATTAAGAACACACGGTCAAGAGCCACATGATCTGAGCTCGTATTATTTTATTACCCTCTACTTTGGGTGATATTGAGAAAGTTCATGTTAAACTTTTCTATGTTCCAGTTTCACCTGTAAAACAGGGTAATAATGCCTTCCCTAAAAAGTGGTTGTAATTCATTTAGAAGAGCAGTTAGCACTGAAAACAGTGAGTGTTGGACTATGTATAAAAGGGAGCTGGAGAATCAATCACACTTTCAGTAAATGTAGAATATTTTCAAACAAATTTGATGGGAAATAAATAGCTTATTCTCTTAATTAAAAAAACATAACTAGGCACAGTATATCACACATAGCTTGATGGTTGTTGGACTGGGACCACAGCACAGTGAGCATTCAAGATTTCGGTTCTTCTATCATTTTATGTTCAGCTTTACACTTAAAATCTCACCTGCCAAAATCTGCTGGAATCCTTTGATAGTCTCCTTCAGGGGTACCAGCTTCCCCATGTGACCTGTAAAGACCTCAGCAACCTGGAATGGCTGAGACAAGAAACGCTGTATTTTTCGTGCCCGGGACACAGTCAATTTGTCTTCCTCAGAAAGTTCATCCATACCTAGAATGGCAATGATGTCCTGAAGGGATTTGTAGTCCTGTAAGGAGGCAGGGGAAGTCTGAGTAAGTATTCACATTGCTTTAATCTGGAAAAAAACCTAGGAGAGAGAACAAGCTAATAGAGGGAAAGTTACGAGCTCAGGGCCTCATGATCAGCATCTCCATATTCCTAGTTTAGTGCTATTAGAAAGAACTGGATTCCAAAGCCTAAGTACCTAAACCCCCCTCCAAGACCTCATCAACACTCAACTAGCAATTTTTGGTCTCAACTTTCCTTGCTCCAAACAAATCCTAGGAAAGATCCAGTCCTAATATAATCCCCAAATTCCCTCTTTATGACTTTATGGCCATTGGTCCCACACAGCAATATACTCACTTGCAGGATCTTTTGTACCCCACGGGCAACATCATAATGCTCATTGCCAACAATGTTGGGATCCATGATGCGAGAGGTGGAGTCTAGAGGATCCACAGCTGGATAGATGCCCAGTTCAGCGATAGCACGGGACAGCACAGTGGTAGCATCCAAATGGGCAAAGGTAGTGGCAGGGGCAGGATCAGTCAAGTCATCAGCAGGCACATAGATAGCCTAAAGTGAGTAAACAACCCGTAAGTACAGCAGGAAACCAAGTAATCCTACTTAAGCCATCCCCTTTTCTGACCTTTGTTCTTTACCTCATTCCATCTTAGCATTCAGAAGTCCACCTCAGAAGACCCTTATCATCATCCCTAATACCTGAGTGAGTTTATGGATTGTCTGGTTTCTCTAAGCAGTGATGGAAGAATTTCCATTATCATACTTTTTGTTCTTCACCCTACATTTTAACTCTATTGTAATGATACCCACTTTTAGAGTTAAAAACAAGAACAAAAAAACCTTCTTGCACCACTACAATAGTCCACTAAAATGAACTATTTCCCCTTGGGCTGGAAAGCACTGCCTTGTGATCTATCTTTACATGTATACCTTCAATTAATTTAGATGAGTGTTTCTTAGCCCTTTTAGGTTCTTTGCTCAGAGAATTTTACACATTATTCCAGGGAACTCATGAACCTCGCCTTTTACGATGTAAGTAATTAGGTTTTATACCTCTCTCTACATGCATGTTTTTAAGGCGGGCTCTCATTATGTTGCCCAGGCTGGTCTCAAGTTCCTGGACTCAAGTGATCCTCCCACTTCAGCCTCCTGAGTAGCTGGGACCACAGGCACACACCACTGCACCTGGCTTCTACATGCCTTTATGGAAAGTGGACCTTCACCCATTTAACTTCTCTTACCTGCACAGAGGTGATAGATCCCTTCTTGGTGGTGGTGATTCTTTCCTGCATAGTACCCATGTCAGTGGCCAGGGTAGGCTGATAGCCCACAGCAGAAGGGATTCTGCCCAATAAGGCAGACACCTAAGAGAAAAAAGTAAGAACAAATGTCTTAGGTGTCTACATCTTTA
This sequence comes from Propithecus coquereli, assembly GCF_000956105.1. NCBI lineage: Eukaryota > Metazoa > Chordata > Mammalia > Primates > Indriidae > Propithecus > Propithecus coquereli. The sequence continues at coordinate 7,133,841 of NW_012135081.1, forward strand.
GCCTCATCTGCCTATTTCCAAAGAAAGGTCAAATGAACCAGGTCCTCTCAAGCCTTCCCTCTTACCTCTGAGCCAGCCTGAGTGAAGCGGAATATGTTATCAATAAACAGCAGTACATCTTGACCTTCTTGGTCTCTGAAGTATTCAGCCACAGTCAGTCCTGTCAGAGCTACCCGGGCACGAGCACCAGGTGGTTCATTCATTTGACCGTACACCAGTGCCACCTGTAGTAATCAAACACAATCAGAAAACTTCGGAGTATAGCAGCCACACACCCAAGGTCTCCAAATGGAGACAGAGAACCCACCACAGACTCTCTCTCTCTCAGATGTCAATATCTTTTTTTAAATTGTTTAAATTTTTTTTTTTTTTAGAGACAGGTCTTGTTCTGTTGCATAGGCTGGAGTGCAGTGTCATGACCATAGCTTACCATAGGCTCGAACTCCCAAGCTCAAGATCTGCCCGCCCCAGTCTCCAGAGTAGCTGGGACTATAGGCATGCACCACTGTGCCTGGCTAATTTTTGAATTTGTTGTAGAGCTGGAGGTCTTACTATGAAGCCCAGGGTGGTCTCAAATGATCCTCCCACGTTGGCCTCCCAAAGTGCTGGGATTACAGGCATGAGCCACCACACCTGGCCAAAAGATAGTTTTTTATATTACTAAGGCAAATTTCCTGTAATAGGAAGAAAATAAATACCTGTGTAAGTGAACAGATACACAATAAGGTTATTTAAGATGTATGTACCACCTCTAATCCCCTCACCCTCAAAATTAGCTTTCAAATGATGAGACTATCTACCAAAAAGAAAAGTCTAGAAATGTAATCTAATGTCAAAGAGGAATGATGATGTGTTAGAAGTTGGGGGGAAAACACTAACAGGAATTTCCTTCGTAGGTTCTGGGATGCTAAAATGAAAATATAAAAACATGGCTTTAGGCCAGTCATGGTGGCTCACGCCTGTAATCCTCGCACTCTGGGAGGCCAAGGCAGGAGGATCCCTCGAGGTCAGGAGTTCGAGACCAGCCTGAGCAAGAGCGAGACCCTGTCTCTAATAAAAAAAAATAGAAAGAAATTGGCTGGACAACTAAAAATATATACAAAGAATTAGCCAGGCATGGTGGCACATGCCTGTAGTCCCAGCTACTCAGGAGGCTGAGGCAGAAGGATCACTGGAGCCCAGGAGTTTGAGGTTGTTGTGAGCTAGGTTGACACCACAGCACTCTAGCCCGGGCAACAGAGCGAGATTCTGTCTCAAAAATAACTAATTAACTAATTAAATAAATAAATAAAACATGGCTTCAGCTGGCAACAGCTTCCTGGCACAACTACTATGTGGACACCAATCAGCTCAGTGCTCACCTTGGAGGTAGCATCTTTTAAGTTGATAACGCCAGACTCAATCATTTCATGGTATAAGTCATTGCCCTCACGGGTCCTCTCACCAACACCAGCAAACACAGAGTAACCACCATGGGCTTTGGCGACATTATTGATTAACTCCATGATCAGTACAGTCTTGCCAACTCCAGCACCACCAAAGAGCCCTACGAGAGTTGAGAAGATAGATTTCTGCATTCCCAAATAAGTAAACTTCTAAAAAATTTTGCTTCCTTCCATCTTTTCCCTTCTCAGGAATGGCATCTGGCTTCAGTAAACTCAGAAGAACGAAAGTCAGAAGCTACTCATCAGTGAGGGATAGATCAGAGAGGGATAGACCCACTCATAACACAGTTATGACTTTTGTCCCCTCCCATATTAGGTTTAGAAAGTATGTACTCATCACTAACATACCAATTTTGCCACCCTTGGCGTAGGGAGCTAGCAGATCCACAACCTTGATACCAGTCACCAGAATTTCCTGTTCAACACTCATTTCCATAAATTCGGGAGCCTCAGCATGAATAGCAGCAAATCTGTAAAGGCAAAAGAGAGGATTACATCTATTCACCTTGTTGAAAGCAACCGAATAGCCTTAAATGTCCCTATCAACTCTCGAGTCCAACTCTTTACTAGAGAATCCAGTCTCATCTCCCCCTTGTTATATTAAGTTAGATAAATTGTCATCTGGCATTTAATCCAACCGTGTACAACAAAGAAGACTTCGTTACCTCAGAAACCAATAATCCCATTCCTTCACAACTTTAACTGTCAAAGTTTTTCATTTTACTTAGCCCTAACCTAACGGCATTCCTTCACATACCAATAAGAAATGGACCTGTAAGTTTTATAGAGTCCTCAACCTAAACCATACGTGTAAGCCTCAAATACTCAACTTTAGTCCTAAGTAGTAGGTTTTCATCAGTCAGAACTTCTGCATCCTTAATTTCTTCAGGAGAAACTGTACTGTGTGATTTTAATAATCAAATATATCAGCATTTTAAATAGTCTCTGCAGCAAAATTCTGCTTCACTAGAAGGTGTCACCTTAATGTGTAAAACTGCAAGAAACAGCAGTTCCTTTGTGCAGATGCAACAAGAAGGGCTTACTGTTTGGTTTTGATGGGACCTCTCTCATCAATAGGTTCCCCAATGACGTTCATGATTCTGCCCAAAGTCTCAGGACCAACAGGAATTTTGATTGGTGCACCAGAATCCAGGACTTTCTGGCCTCTAACCAAGCCTTCTGTACCATCCATAGCAATGGTCCTCACTGTGCTCTCCCCTGTTAGATAAAGGCATTATAGGGTTACACATAAGGACTAGTTATCATATTTAATGAGGTGTAGCTGGTGGGAAATACCTAAGTCAACCAACACTCCTTCTCAGTACCTAAATGTGGCTTCAGCAAACTCAGAAGAACGAAAGTCATTTTGAAAAAATCATCACAGAAAGGAGATAGCTTGGTTTGGGGGATATTTGGGCTAAGCAAGGTCTTTACTATTTCTAACAAATTCTACTTACCCAAATGCTGGGCCACCTCCAGAACCAGCCTCGTCTCCCTGCCTTGGACTTCCAGAGCATTTAGGATAGGTGGTAGCCCCTCATCAAACTGGACGTCCACCACTGCTCCAATGACGGCCACGATGCGCCCAGTGGTTGCGCCTGCCTTCGGCGAAGGAGATGTTTGCGCCGCATAGTCTCGGGCTAACAGACAAAAAGGTATTGGAAGGAGCTGGGGTCAGGACAGTTAAAGGTCATCGGAACTCAGGACTTAACATGCAAGGAGAGGCCAATTCAGCCCAGGCCCCGCCTCCTTCCGTTCGTACGGAAGGCGTATCCAAGACGGAGGGCGGCGCAGTAATCGAGAAAGCACCTGAACAGCCTCCCCATCCTCAAACACAAAACCCGATTATTCGAGAGCTCGTACCCCAATTCCATGGGAGGGTCAACGCACCTGCCCCGACCTTTTCCGTCAAACATTTTTATCCAAAATAGGCCAGAACTAGGTGGAAGAAAGCTCCCATGGACGACCCGTTCCTGTTCTCCCCCGGCTAGAGGGCAGGATGCTACTCCCGACATCTTCCTAGCACCACAGATCCTTTAGGCCCGAGCTACAATCGGCCCCCGGCCCAAGGTCATGGGGCGGCAGAAAAGAACTCAGCCCCTAGGGGAAAGCACTTACCAGGTTGGACCACTGCCGGGGCCGCCCGCAGTAAGAGCTGAGCTTGGGGTAGCGACGCTGAAGGGCTGAGTCCCCGCAAGGCTCCGGAGGCCGAGGAGGCCGCCACACGACCCACAAGGCTCAACATGGCGGAGTCCGGGTGGAGACTGAGTTCTGCAGTGATCCCCGCCGCCAGCTCCCCCGCAGTTGGGGCGAGTCCTACTCTGTTGTAGGCACGTCCATTGGGTAACTTTGCTGTTCATCATTCTCCGTGCCGCTTCTATAGGTTAATAAACTCTCATCTTCTCAACTATTGGTCAAAACTGATGCTAATCTGAAACTCCTTTTTTTATTGGACATCGGAACACTCCGAGCCTCGAAACCTAATTGGATCGTAGGAATGTCAATTGGAGAGAGTACTTGGCGGAACTAGGAAAGGGGCTCGAGTTCCTGTTGGGAAACACGTGGGATGTCTTTGCCTGTCCTTGGGCTCTCTCCTTAGAGAGGACCTTGAGCTGGGTGACAGCCACAGGGGTGAGGGTTAGCAAAGTGGTAGCGTCGTTAAGCACCATTGAGGGTGACCCTGGCGAAGTCAGGAGCCCTTTCTAGAGTCAAAACACGGTTTTTCTTTCGCAGTAGTGAGACTGAAAACTCCCAGTTGGCTCAGCAGATCAGGAACCCTGACAGAATCTTTATCAAATGTATACAATGAAGGAAACTAATGCAACCAGTCATTTAACAGATGTATGCCAGGTATTGAGGAGACAAAGATAAACAAGACTCAGGTCCTTCCTCGTAAGGTCCAGATGAACAAACAATGCAATAAATTAGTGTGATGGTTCCTGATTAGTATAAAGTGGGTGCATGAAGGAGGACGGAAAGAAGAGATGTAGGGGAACTGCCTAACGCAGAAGTGGCTGAAAGACCTCAGCTGCAAAACGTGAGTAGAAATTCTTAGGATAAAGCAGAAAAGAATAATATTCCAATTACACGTTTGCCTGAAACAGCACGTTCCTTTTATGGAACTACAGGTAGTTTGGTTGGAGGTGAGGAAGGGAAAAGTAGAGGGTACCATAGAATGAAAAGCTAGAGCCAGGTTTCAGTGGGCTTTTGATGAGTGGGGCTAGACAGGGTGTGTTAAGTGTTCCTTGGGAAACACAGAAAATCACAGAATAAACAGGGCATCCTTTCCTGTTTTTATTGATTTTATTCAAAGATATTTGGAGACCTGATAGGGTAACCCTTCATCTTCTTATTAGAACAAACATGACTACTTGGAGTATTTCAATGTGGAGTTACTTCCCCAGACTTTCTCCCACCAGCCCCTCTTAGTTCCCATTTTTCTGCATGATCTTGAAAAAATTCCCCACTGTTTGGCAACAGGGAGCTAACCATCAAGGGCTTTAATGGAGAAAACAAGGGGAAGAGAATGTTTGAAATGCCTATAGAACATCCAGCTGGTAATACTGCCTATTAAGAGGGAAGGACCCCAAGAGAACACCAGCGTGTAAAAGGCAGATGAAGAAAAATCATCCAGCAAAGTACGAGGCAGAGGAATTAGAACAGGACCAAAGAACATAGCATTAAAAAAATCAAGGAAACTGAATGTCAAGGAGAAAAAGGTCAATGGCATCAGTCACGTAAATGTCCTATAAAATGAGGGCTGAGAAAAACCATTTGGGTTTGGCAACTAGGAATTCATTCCATGGTGGAGTGGGGTCTCAGGTAATTTCAATGAACTGCATAAAAACACAGAATGTAATTTTTTTTAAGAGGCGGGTCTCCGAGGGGTATGGTGGCTTACACCTGTAATCCCAATAATTTGAGAGGCTTAGGCAAGGGGATCACTTGAGGCCAGGAGTTTGAGACCAGCCTGGGCAACATAGTAAGACCCTGGTCTCTACCAAAAAAAGAGAGAAAGAGAGAGAGTTGGGTCTCTTTATGTTACCCAGGCTGGCCTCGAACTCTTGGGCTCGAGCAATCCTCCCGCCTCTGCCTCCCAAGTAGAGGATATACATTGTTGATTTGAGTCCTATGCTCTTTCCATTATGCTGGGAAGCATCATATTTAACAGAAACCTGTATGTTTCACTTGCCTTCCTCAACTACGAGAGCTTAATTTTCTGTAGATAGGCTAGGATACTCCTTGAGATATTGCCACTAGAGCAAGGCTGGGTTAAAATCTTGTCTTTTGCCACTCCCTAGGTGTCATTGGTTAAGTTATTTAATCTCTCTGTACATTAGTTTTCTTCATCCATAAAAGGGATAATAATGAGGACTATCTCATAGGGTTGCTTTGAGAATTAAGTGGATTGATTAATATATGAAAGAAGCATTTAGAACAATGCCTGACACATAGTTAGACCTATACATACTCATTAGATATTTTTAAATTTACTACTGATTTACTGTCAATTGGATCCTATGCAATCCATTCATCAATTTGTTCATCTGATGCATTTGGTGAGCAGTCTGTTTGGTATAATGCCCTTAAAAGAGGTAATAAAAGGTAAATAATGTTTAGGATTTTTAACAAAAAATTATACACAGAATCAGTTGCTTTAAAAAAGGCAGGGGGGAGGGAACTAGAATTAAGATTGCTTTGTCTTTCAGCCCCAAATAATCATTTGTGAGCCTATTATTTCCTATCTATGGCTTCAAATATTTCTGACCTGAACTAAACAAGGGGTTAATTTTATATAAAAGCCAAGAAGCTCCAAGAGTTCCTTCCTCTCCCCTCTTTTCAGCAAGACTTGAGAATTTTGATCTTGGTCAAATTATTTTTATTAAGCATCAAACACATTACCCTGACATTTCACTTAATCCAGGTTTCCAAGAAAGATTTTCATGTAAGTCTCCAGGTAATTGAAGCTCATCACTTTTTGAAATGTATCACACATTTCCTTGTCCTCTTAGCAAATTAATCAAGTAACTTTTTTCTTGGGTATTTGGGTTATTTATTAAACAAGTCTTTGTATCATTGTAATGCTAAATGCTTTCAATGTTCATGAGATGGGTGTACAGAGCTATTTTTTCATAATGAGACCATTATGCTTGTTTGTGACCTTATCTTCTTTTGCTGTTTGTCAATGTTTGCCCTGAACAAGCTCCTCTACCCCCTCTGAAATCAGATAACCTATTAAATTTATAATATTGCCTGAAATAGAAGTAAATAAGCTTGATTAGCTCAGATTAAAGTAGGCCTTAACAGGCTTTCTAAACAAATAATATGTTCTACAGTTCTAACATGTCTTAGTCTTATTTCATATTTCTTGATTAAGACCCAGATTGTCCAAGTGATATTTTATGTAAAACACAAGTTATTTTTCATGGAGTAATAAGAACGACATAGACTCATCCAATCTGGTTTCTTACCTGAAGTTAATTCCAAATGATTGTGCCCTACAACCACTGAAAACCTAACAATTTTATCTTGTGGTGAAAATTGCATTTTCCACCAACTCCCATTATATTGCTATAATCCATATTTGTCGCCCCCATATTCTCCCATTACCCTGGTAATTGGCATATTTTTTTTGTCTCTACTATATTTTTTGACAATCATTCTGGGTGATTTCAAATTCCATAGAAATAATCCATTCCATATTCTAACTTCAGACATCCTTAACTTCTTCAATTCCAATTAGTTTAAAAAAAAAAACAACAAAAAAAAGTTTTTCACATTCACATTTCATTTAAGCAGCTTACTCCCACACCCATTTGCAACTTTGAAACGTTTTACTTAAGAAATTCAGTATTCTAGAAAAGGTATAGTACAAACAGGGTACAAAAAAGAAAGAAAAATATAAAGAAATCCAGTAGTCAGTGGCTCACGCCACTGTTTAAACAAACATTTTAAGTCAACATTTTATTCTAAGAATCCATTTAAGGCCATGCGTGGTGGCTCACACCTGTAATCCTAGCACTTTGGGAACCCAAGGCAGGAGGATGGCGTTAGGCCCAGAGTTCGAGACCAGCCTGAGCAAGAGTGAGACCCTGTCTCTACAAAGAATAGAAAAATTAGCTGGGTGTGGTGGCGAGTGCCTGGACTGTACTCCCAGCTACTCAAGAGGCTGAGGCAGCAGAATCACTTGGGCCCGGGAGTTGGAGGTTGCAGTGAGCTATGATGATGCCACTGCACTCTAGCCCGGGTGACAGAGCGAGACCCTGTCATAGAAAACAAAATCCAGTATTCCCTTCTTGGAACACAATTTTGGGGTACTTTTTATTACACAATACATGAACACATTCTAGGTATACAGAATATTGAATCCTTTCACCAGTAACCCCCAAATTTCCATTCCCCTTCCCAGAAATAACCACTGATGAACTTTTTGCATGTCCCATTCACTTTCTACCTACCCACTTCATATACATATGAAATGGGTAGAAATGTATACATTCCCATTTCTAAAAACCTCCATGGATGCACACTATAGAAAACTTTAGTTTTCTGATGTTTGTGTTTTGAAGAACTTTCTGTATTGGCAGATTTAAGTTTACTTTTTAAATCATGACTGCATATCATGCCCTAATAAGAACTTCTTTAATTCTAAACACTTCAGTTGTTTCAAATGAGTATTACAACACTAAATGAAAAAAGAAAGCCTTGTGACATCATTGTGTATACCATCTAGTAGTCCTTTAATAGAGTCTTTTTTTTTTTTTTTTTTTTTTGAGACAGAGTCTCACTCTGTTTAGAGTGCCATGGCGTCAGCCTACCTCACAGCAACCTCAAGCTCCTGGGCTCAGGCAATCCTTCTGCCTCAGCATGAGTAGCTGGGACTACAGGCATGTGCCACCATGCCCGGCTAATTTTTTCTATATATTTTTAGTTGTCCAGCTAATTTCTTTCTATTTTTTTAGTAGAGATGGGGGTCTCACTCTTGCTCAGGCTGGTCTCAAACTCCTGAGCTCAACCGATCCACCCGCCTCGACCTCCCAGAGTGTTAGGATTACAGGCATGAGCCACCACGCCCGGCCTTTAACAGATTCTTAGAATAAAATGTTCGTTTAAATGAGATTCTGCCATCATCTTGCTAATTTACCAGGTTCCCAGAATCCTTGCCAAAACTTTTAAAAAACATGGTTAATATAATTACTGACTTAACCTACCTTTCTCTAACTGCTATTAAGATAGGATATTTTTGTGTTTATTGGCCAGTTGTATTTCTTCAGTGAATTGCCTATTCCTCTTTTGCCCTTTTTCCTATTGTCATGATTAAGTGTTCTTCACATGTTTTGTTAAATTTATAAATATCTTCTTCTAGTATGTTATCTTTTAAGCTAATATCTTTTGACTTAATGTAACTTTTAATGAGGTCAATTTGTTAATTTTTCCTTTGTAGTATCCAGATTTATCGTAGTTGGATTTCCCTGTGCCATCTCAGGCAAGTAAGAATTCAATTAACGAGTTGTTTTATGAGTAGGCCAGGTGCCACCTGCATCAGAATCATCTGAATCTCCACTATCTAATATGGTAATTAAACTAACCATATGACACTTAAATTTAGTGAAATTAAAATAAAAAAATCATTCCTGTTGCACTAACATTTCAGATCCTCAATAGTTCTATGTGACTAGTAGCTACAGGCATTGGAGATACACATTTCTTTCATCACAAAAGTCACACTGGACAAAGCTGGTTATCTCAACAGGACCAACTGAATCAGAATCTACCTTTTAGGTCTCAAACAGTGGTTATCGCTTCTTGGTCTTTTGGCTCAGATCATGTGTAAAACAGTGGTTGTCAAACTTACAGGAAGACTGGACCTCACCCTTTCAATTTGCTGATTCAGTAGGTCTGTTTGGAGCCCAGAATTTGTATTTCTAACAAGTTCCTAGGAGAAACTCATGCTTCTAGTCTGGGGACCACACATTAGAAATCACTGATCTCAAGTTACCAGTTAAATTGCAAATCCCTGGCTCCACATGGGACCCACTAAAACTTGCCTTGGGGCTAGGATCTTGGAATCCACATTATCACAAAGAACCACATGATTTTGATAGTTTGAGAACTACTAAGTCCAAGATGAATCATAGGAATATAGAAATAAGGAAGGAACTAGAGCTATAAAGGCTAATTAGTTGTGAGGCCAAAGAATGGTTGAGGGACAGGTAGATTCCATGAGGCTTAGTTGTTGTATAAGCAGCTTTCACTCCTAGTAATCTTGATGAGATACAGCCATGGGAATGGGTTGCTAAGTCAGTATGTAAGTGAAAGCCACTGGATTTGAGGTTAAGATATTTAGGCTATTGTTCTACACAAGTTCTTTACATTAACAATTATCCAGGCTGACAATTTGTAAATGACATGATTTGGCTTTCACTTTAGAAAAGACTGATAGAGTTCAAGAACAAAGCAAAATTGTCACCAAGCTGTTTGACCACCTACATAAATCTGGAATCTGGATTCGACTGCCAGTGCCTAAATTTAGCACTTTACCTCTTCCTATTTGAACTATTGCACTATCTTTTTTCCTTACTTCCAGACCCACCTGCAAAACATTACCCAAGCTGATCGCGCACTAGGCTCGCCATGGCAATGGCCGGCAACATCTTGGAGGAGGGCTCAAGTGCTGTTCTGGCATGGTACAGGCCAGAGTGATGATTCTGACATTTGGGATGATGCAGCATTGATAAAACCTTATGATAGGCTGGGCGCGGTGGCTCATGCCTGTAATCCTAGCTCTCTGGGAGGCCGAGGCGTGCGGATTGTTTGAGCTCAGGAGTTCGAAACCAGCCTGAGCAAGAGCGAGACCCCGTCTCTACTAAAAATTAGAAAGAAATTAATAGGACAACTAAA
>NW_012135081.1:7144321-7161978 GCF_000956105.1 Propithecus coquereli
GGGAGGCTGAGGCAGGAAGGATCGCTTGAGCCCAGGAGTTTGAGGTTGCTGTGAGCTAGGCTGACGCCACGGCACTCTAGCTCGGGCAACACAGTGAGACTCTGTCTCAAAAAAAAAAAACAAAACAAAAAACCTTATGATAGACCAGGCGCGGTGGCTCACGCCTGTCATCCTAGTACTCTGGGAGGCGGAGATGGACGGCGGATTGTTTGAGCTCAGGAGTTCGAGACCAGCCTGAGCAAGAGTGAGACCCCCGTCTCTACTAAAAATATAAAGAAATTAGCCAAACAACTGAAAATAGAAAAAATTAGCCGGGCATGGTGGCGCGTGCATGTAGTCCCAGCTACTTGGGAGGCTGAAGCAGGAGTTTGAGCCCAGGAGTTTGAGGTTGCTGCGAGCTAGGCTAACGCCACGGCACTCACTCTAGCCAGGGCAACAGAGTGAAACTGTCTCAAAAACAAACAAACAAAAAAAAACAAAAAAACACCTTATGATAAAGCTATAGCTTCATTTAAGTGGAAGGGTGGTGACAAACGGTCTGCCATTTGGTCGCAAGATGGTTGCATTTACCCACCTACCAGTGCTTCAATTGATTTTGAGAGAAACCTGTGTTGTGGTTTACACTGGATATGGAAATAGAGAGGAGCAAATCTGTTTGATCTTTCCCCAACCTCTGAAGTAGCTAATAATGTAAAACAGAATGCTCAAGAGAATGAAAATGAATCAAGTTTCAATGGATGAAGTGAGAGCTCCAGGTCTCCTGAAAATAAACCAAACACCAAGTCAAAAGCTACTCCATGGAACTCTTTTCTCCCTCCACCTCCCCCTATGTCAGGGTCAGGCCTAGGACTAGGAAAGCCAGGTTTAAAATTCAATGGCCCGCCACCGCCACCACCACCTCCACCTCCCCACTTCCTGTCATGCTGGCTGCCTCCATTTCCTTCTGGACCACCAATAATTCCCACCCCCCACCCCGACCTCCCTTATGTCCAGATCCTCTTTATGATACTGATGCTTTGGGAAGCATGTTAATCTCTTGGTACATGAGTGGCTGTCATACTGGCTACTATATGGGTTTCAGACAAAAATCAAAAAGGTGCTCACATTCTGATTAAGGAGACATACTGGGGATAGAGCTACAAGTTAAATGACACCACTAAAGAAACCATCAGACAGGTCCAGAATGTGGAATGCTGCAGAAGATAACTGGCCTCATTTCTTCAAAATATCAATGTTGGAAAAGAAAAACGGAGATGGAGTGGGCAATATTCTAGATTAAAAGTTACTTGTAAGAGACATAATGACCAAATGTAATGTGGAATCTTTGATTGGACTCTGGTTTAGAAAACCATTTGACTTCGGGTGGAGGAGATTGAGAAAATTTGAATATGTACTAGATTTTAAATGATATGGCTAATTACACGGCATTTGAGAAAGATGTTGTTTATAGAAGAATGTTTTAATTTGAATACTATTTTTGGAATGAACTGTGTCTACAATATTTTAAAATGGTTTAGCAAAATGTGAAGCATAAATGGCAAGATGTTAATGACTAACTATGTATATGGACGTTCACTGTACTATTTTCTGTACGTTAAAAAAGTATGTAATAAAAATATTTAATTTTTTAAAAACATTAAAAAACACACACATTGGCCGGGCGTGGTGGCTCACGCTTATAATCCTAGCACTCTGGGAGGCCGAAGTGGGCGGACTGTTTGAGCTCAGGAGTTCGAAACCAGCCTGAGCAAGAGCAAGAGCGAGACCCCGTCTCTACTAAAAATAGAAAGAAATTAATCGGACAACTAAAAATACATAGAAAAAATTAGCCGGGCATGGTGGCGCATGCCTGTAGTCCCAGCTACTCATGCTGAGGCAGAAGGATTGCTTGAGCCCAGAAGTTTGAGGTTGCTGTCAGCTAGGATTACGCCATGGCACTCTACCCCGGGCAACACAGTGAGACTCTGTCTCAAAAAAATAAATAAATAAAAAAAAACAAACAAACAAACCACACACACATTACCCATGCTATTTCTGAGTCTTCACCACATCAGGTGCTGAGCTAAGGGCTAGAGATGTAGTGGTGATACACAACTTCACTGGTAGGAATAGACAGACATTCAACATGTAATCAAATGTAGTTAAATATTTAAATGAAATCCACAAGTCTGAAAAGCAGTCATCCTTCAGTATATGCAAGTGATTGGTTCCAAGACCACCACACTATCACACATGCCCCATGTACACCTAAAGCCAAGCATATTCACGTCCCACATACACAAAAAGGTTGGCCCTCCCTATACTGGAGGGTTGGCAATTCCTCTAATAGTTATTTTTGATCCACGTTTGGTTGGAAAAAAAAATCCACAGTTTGAGCCCATGTTGTTCAAGGGTCAAGTGTACCACAGTGAGAATTTAGGGGTTAGAGTAGACTTTTAAAAATTAAAACTTAGAATTCACTATGTTAAAAATTCAAACTGTCCCACTCCCACCCTCAAACTCCATTTTAGTTGCCCTAGGACAGTTCCTCTCCTGTGTACACAAGGCTTCAACATGGGTTAAAGGAGGCAAATATAACATCTGCCTTTAGAGCTATCAACTCAGGAATTCTCTCGATTATAAAATCTTAGAGAAGTTACTTGTCTTTCTCAAAATCCAGGTGATGACAATATTCTTTACTCCAGATCTGGCATTTCTGAAAGGACTTAAAAGGCATCTGAATGAACAGTAAGGGTTGATGAAATCTTGTTCTAGTTGTTTGAACATAATAGGAGGGTTTTTTTTTTTTTAAATATTTGTTTCTCCCTGAAGCTAAAAAGCTACACATCAGTCATGCAGATGCCTTTAGCATGCTCCAGAGAAAGGAGACTAAGTTATTATGTAGGATTTTGAGGAAACCATTCCTTCAACAGGGGCGGAACCCAAACTATGTTACATTGTAACAGCAGAATGCCAAATGTTGTTATGCCATGCCCAGGGCCCCTGAAAAGTAGGAAGGTTCTCTAGTAGTATTTAAAAAAATGATTTTGACTATCATTCTGAACAGAGTCATACACCGAACGACAGAACGAAAAATAACTTTTCCTTCTAAATCCCCGTAAATACCCCATGGATATTTCTTACACTTCCCATCTATCAAGGTTTTTGTCCAGCATGTTTGTTTTCCCACACACCCTACGCACAGCTTAGCCTGTGAGCTCCCTGAGCACAGCAATCACACCTGAAGGATTAATCTTTGTATCCTCCAGCACTTCAACAGTCTTGAATATCTGACATAAAGAAATGCTGAAATACAAAACATTTCTATACTGACAAACACAAGCTATGAGGGAATGAAAACTGCCAAAATGTAGAAGCTCAAAGATTTAGGAGGACAACACATTTAGTTTATTTCAATCAATTCACAACACTTTCTTTTCCAACTGCCGCAAAGTGCATCTACAATTTTCTATTACAGATCCACTTTAAAAAGGTTTCCTGTGACATTACAGCAAGCCTCTTTTTCAAACAGAGGAATAATCCCAAATTCTTCCTCAAATAAAAACTCCATTCCAGTAAATGGTAAATACATGAAATTACAGTAAGCCAGACACTTAAAAGGACAGCCAAGGAGTCTTCCAACAGTTTATTAGAAAGAATGTAGACATTTAAAAAAATCCCCACTGTCATGAACATAAATTGAGGTTTTCAGCCCTGGTATAAGCTGAATCAAAAAAAAAAAAAAGAAATAAAAAACCCAATAGTGTATTAACATTTTTTCACTCATTTGCCATACTGACAGTGCAAATACAAATCTGGTCTAAATGTACAGATTCTCAAGCAACGACGTACAGCTTTCTTTGTCCTCCATGCTAAGAGATGTAAAAGCTTAAGGGCCAAACAATACCAAATGTATAGGCTTCAAAAACCATCTAAGTTAGGGCATTCACTAGTTTTAGCTAAGATACATCTGGAACACTGACAAATGATTACTTACATACAATAATGTAAAGTAAATTTTTTGAAAAATAAACTTTAGTGGAACAATCTGGAAGGACACACGAGAGGAACAACAGGTTACCAGTTTAAGGTGTCAGCCAATTTGTTTCAGCCACTTTTGAGTCCATGTTCTAAAAATCTAAAATTCAGTTATCTTTCCCTAAGCTGAGAACTTCCTATCATGTCAGTATCTATGTTATGAAAAAAAGGAGACTTAGGTGAAATGTTTTTATTTATCACAACTGCTGTTATCAGTTGCCTAGGACCTCAACACCTTCATGGAAGTCTGGGAAATGTTCATGCATAAGGTTACTGCCTTAGCTGATTAAAATCGCCCCATACAATGGTACATATATCAACCCTTAGTGAAGCCTTTAAAAAACAAACAGGTTGAAAAATGGGTTAAAGGAGGCAAATACAGCATCTGCCTTTAGAGCTATCAACTCAGAATTCTCTCAATTATGAAATCTTGCGGAGAAGTTATTCATCTTTCTCAAAATCCAGGTGATGACAATACTCCTTACTCCAGATCTGGCATTTCTGAAAGGATTTAAAAGACATCAGTATGAAGAACAAAGGAATAATTAACCAATTTAAAGTCTTATATAGAAAAAGCAGCCAAAAATAGAATTAAATAGTTCCCTAGTGAATTAATTGGTTGTCTTACTATGTCAAATCATTCACATTTCTGCTTTGGCTAATTGAGGCCATAAAGAATTTTTCTTCCAATTGTTAACAAGTTAACATCTCTACTTTTACATACACTTACTTTCATCATCACTGTCTTGTGAATCCTGCAGAAGGGGAAATAAAAAAAAGTTATCAAGCTGATCAAACATTTCTCTGTTAACTGAACAGTTTACCTTAAAAAGCTGAAGCACTGTATTTTTGACTAAAGCAGCAAAGGTATATGGTTATATCAAGCCTAGGAATTTAATCATCAGACTTAAGACCAGGTTTACATAAGGTGAATGAATGTATAGCTCAAAATCTATCTTCCTATAAAAACTGGTGTGTGCCTTTTGGTGAGAAATTAGCCCACACTTTGAACCCCTTCCTAAACTGTCACCTTCTCTCATGGCATTCAACAAAAGAAAAAAATGGCTCAATACAAAGACCAGTGGATTAATAGAAGACAATGAACTCTAATCCTAGCTGTTAAATTAGTGTAAGTATTTTCCAAACTGCTTAAATAACTTTCTGGAAGATGTTAACAGGATGCCAGAAGCGGGATGTTCAATAAAGTGGTTTAATCTATCTCCTCCTTTTATAGATTTGCAGTGTTCACCTGTTTATTGCTCTGACCAATCCTGCTATAAAACCTATTTAACTCAGTCAAAATAAGTTCTAAACTCTTAATTGAACAGGCATATGTCTCTAAGCAATGATTCTTTTGAAATCTGCTCCCTTTAGGAATGGTCCATGGAACACCAGTTCCCTAGTAGGTATCCATCCCTTAAAAATGCACACATTTTAAAAACTGCTTTTCCCTATGATATTTTTTAGAAAAAAACAAGTGGCAAAAAAAGCGCAATCTCGAATCTATATAAAACAACCTGTAAATACATTGTTTCTTACTATTAAAGTAAACAGAAAAACAAATTTATAGACTTACATCATCTGCTCCATCTACTTCTGGTAAATCTACATCCTCATCACCACCCATGTTGTTCATCATCTATTTGAAGTGTAAAAATTAGTTTTAAAAATGATGTTAAATTAGGCCCTAATTATTAGGTTGCACGCTCCAGAATAAAATCTTAAGTCTGTCATAGATTTCCACAAATGAAAAATGCAAAATAAACTTAAGCACCTTCACTTCTGGAAAAGGTAGATTATAGGTAATTAAACAAAATCCTTAAAAACCTGTAGGAACTTAAGACTAAGTTTTCTCTAAAGAAAAGTGAAGTTATTAAAATTCATTCAGCAAGATAGCTACGTATGATAGAGAAATTAAAATCAAAATTCTGAATAGTGTTTACACCTCTGGTGGCTAAGGAAAAGAATGGGATTCATCTGAGATTACAAAGCTTTGTGTCTTAAACTAGGTGGTATGTGTTTTATGATTCTCATTATGGTTTTAAATAATGTGAAGAACCACTAAGTGATTTAAAACGAAGATCTCCAGGATGATTCACTTGTATAAAAGGCCTGAATATTGAACTGAAGGCTGAACAGTAGTAACTCTGAAGTTAAAAACCACAAATAAACATAATTCTTGAAAGAGGTACACACTGTGGAAAATACCCTGGAATACTTACAATCAACTGAGATCAGAATAGAACATACTTACATGAAGTACTAATTCCCCATCTTTAGTTGTTTATAATCTTAATTTTTTTCCTAAGACTACAGTGAAACAGCGTAGTTGTTTATAATCATGAAGCAAGTAGTATGTTATTTTTAGAAATACAAGTAACAAAAGACTAAACAACTATCATTAGATGGGGAGGGACTTATCTTCTCCAAATTAAAACTTTTTTGTAATGTTTAAATTTTGGAAAAATACAATTATTTACACAACCACGCATAACACATTAAAAAAAAAATCAAAGACTTTAAAAACATATGATTACCCACATTTCAGAATTGGAAGGGGCCTTAAAGGGGTTAACTAGTCATACACACAAATGTTCAGCCTTAAAAGAATGGAGTATTATTCAGCCTGAAGAAAGGAGGTGAAACACTGCCTTATGCAACAATATGGATGAACCTGGAAGATGTTAAGTGAAATAAGCCAGTCACAAGACAAATACTGTATGATTCCACTTTATAAAATAAAATAGTCACATGGTAGTTGCCAGGAGCTGGGAGGATAGGGAGTTGCTGCTACTCCAAGTATAAAGTTCCAGTTATATGAGATGAATAATTCCAGAGTTCTGCTGTACAGCATTGCTCCTAGAGTTAACAATACCGTACTGTGCACTTAAAAATGTGTTAAGAGAGGCTAGAACTCGTGTTAAATGCTCTTACCTCAATTAAAAAAAAATAAAACTACACACCACACACGCACACAACAAAAGGATACGTAGTCAAATCTCTCAGTATAAAAATTTTGGACAATCTATCTTGAATAACATGAATAACTGGTAGAGAGTTTCCCTACCTCCGAAGGCACTGTTGAATACTTCTGTTAAGATTCTTTGAGCAGGAAAAATGCTCAAAATGTGCCAAGCACAATGCTAGGTGCTGAGGATACAATAGTAATAGAGATAGAGAATTGAACGTATTCAAGAGCTATTTAGGAGGTAAAACAAAAAACAAAGATGGCACAGAACAAAGATAGCACAGTAAAAAGTAGTGTTATCAAGTTGTGACTTGTACAGCTAGGTAAATGGTGGCACCAGTCACTACAGATAAAGAATAGCACAGTTGAGGAGAATCACGTGAGTATAATTATCCTCCCTCCCTTTCTGCTGAAGTCAAGGTGCCAGAGTCATGTGAGAAGACATGTTAACTAAGTAGTTGCATACATGAAGCTGGAAACTAAGCTCCTTTTATTTAACTCTTAGTTCTCAAAGAAGAAATAAAAATAGAGTCTAGTTAATTAAACTTTTCAAATTGCAATGAGAAATGGATTTCACAGGTATATATTTCACGGGGATATATTCAGCTTACAACCTAATGGTCTTCTTTTCTACTCAGCCTGATTCCAGTACATTTGATAATGTCTATCTGCCTACAGGGAGATAATTTTTTCCTTGGCATGGTAAAATACACTTGGGTGACACCTTAGAAAATAAGCTTGCTTAAACCCCTCTCCCTACATACCTCTCAGTGTGAACTTCTCACCGTAATTCTTTCATTTAAAAGTTTATATTTGTGTTATATGGCTCTCAAACAGAAGCCAACTATTGTAAAATGTTTCAATGCTGAAATAAAACTAGCTGTGTTGGACTGATTAACTGTAGTTTATTCTTCGCCTTTATATGTCAACTTCAGAATCTGACACTAATTTTTAAAAAAATAGTAAAAATGGTTCAACTTCAGGATTAAATTACCATTGTTAAGATCTTACTTGTTGATACCACAGAATGGTCTTAAAACCAAATTAAACTGACTATACAGAAACGTACTGTGTACTTGGGGGAGAGGAATGCATTTAAAGGAACTTACCTCAGAAAAACGATCAAAATTAGACATGTCTTCATCTGAATCATCTTCCCAGTCTTTCCAATTATTGAAGTCCACACTAAGCCAATTAAGCTATAGATCAATACAAACAGCACCCCTATGATTAGGTAAATTTGCACTTGGCATGCAACTTAAGACTTTTCTTTTTTCTTTTTAAAGTACAGGTCTCACTATACTATATTGCTTAGGCTGGAGTACAATGACTATTCACAGGTGCAATCCAACTAATGATCAACAAGAGAGTTTTGACCTGCTCCATTTCTAACCTGGGCCAGTTCATTCCTCCTTAGGCAACCTGGCTATCCCCTACTCTTGGGAAGGGAGTACTGAACTTAGTATAGACACCCAAATGGCACAGTACACTATAGCCCAGAGCTCAAGCGATGCTCTTGCCTCAGCCTCAAGTAGCTGGGACTACAGGCAGGCACCACCACACCCAGCAAGACTAAATTTTTTTGAGCTGTGAATTCATACACATTAGCACACACAAAAAAAGAGAATAAGCTAATAGAAAAATCAGGGTGAAACCAAATGCAGTAATGGTAAATAAAGTCTTACGAAACATCTTTCAAAACTGTTAAACCTACCTTTTGAACAACAAAAATCTATTGGTAGGAACTACTCTCAAAATACTTGAATAATTTAAAACCAATAAATATCAAAGTAGAGCAAAAGAACAGAGAATGTAAGCCTTTATACTTACCTATGAAACAAAAACATGTAGTGTATTCCTTACACCAAACAAGTGTATTTTTTATTACTTAAAATACTACTTTTAAAAAAGGAAAATGAAACCTACCTTTGCCCTTTCTTTTGTTAACCTTGGCCATGACTGGCCAGATTCTCCTTTTCGTAAACAACATAAAATTGATCTGTCCGTTCTTTTATGCTTGGAATCCTAAAAACAAAAGCACCATCATCAACCCACATCATGTCATTTACAGCGATAATCTTCAGTATCATTACATGACAGAAAGTAGCTCATTTCTCATCTCTCATTTCTTTCCTTACATTTTCTCTAGACTCCAAAAGAAACACGCCATTGACTACTAAAAACTTCAAACTATCCAACTGCCAAAAAACCCCCCAAAAAACCAAAAACACCCAAAAGTTTGCAGTTTAACCATCATTTTTTCTTCCCTGCACAAGGTGACGAGAAAACATTTGCATTTTTTATTAAAAATGGTACAACCAAGGAATGGTTTAAAAGATTCCATCCTTAGAAAAGACAAGCCTCTGGAGTACTGCCATGAGTCAAAACAGTGATACAAGAACAAAGAGTATGCAGAAAAGTATTTTGAAGGAGGAAAAAATATTGCAAAATGTTAAGTACACCTAGTTAGCCTCTGAACTGTTAAACAGAATTAGTGCTTACCACTAAAGAGTACTTTAAGTATATTCATTTCCTCACAATTTAAATCAGGATTAAAGCATCAAGACTACTTACATTTGGATCAATACAGTGAAAAAGATCAATTTCATTTAAATGTTTAAAATTATCACTTCCTCCAAGACAACTGAATAAAAAAAGAAAAGAATGAATTAAGCCTCTTCAGAGATAAAGATCGGTAATAATTTCAATGAAAAAACAAAAAGCAAAACAAGCAAGCCTAAGTTACTCAGTTGTCTGAAATAAGCTTCCTACGCAATAATGTAAAATGGTAATTTACCTGAATGTAAGTTTGGATTTTTCAAAATTTACATTAACATCTTTACTGTCTTCAACACAAAATTCAATGAAGACATAGTCCCTTCGATCGTACCACTTTGCAGAAGCAGGCTGCCTACAAAGATGTAAAATTAGACAAAGTCAAGCTGGAATTCATTAACTGAATATTTACATAATCTCCAAAATTTAGCATGTAAGTAATGCATTTTCCTACTCCATTACAGCATTGATTGTTTGGGGGCAGTTTATTACAATTGTAAACAGAAACTACATGTTTACCCTTACAGCTACATTCCAACTCAAAACATAGGACACTAGCAAGATTTAGTTTCAGAATGATACCAATTTCATAATACGGATTTAAAAACCAAACAACACTTAATAGTTAACCATTTAGTTAGTCCTGTCGAAAAATGTGTTATTCCTTTAGAGCCCCGGTTCTAAAATTAAACTTTACAGAATTAATAAATCAAGAGAATGAATCTACGTTCAACTGAAAGATAGTATTCATTATCTCTACTTACAAGGTTAGAAACTGTGGAACTAAAATGTATGAGAAATAGTGTCTGCAAAAAAACGTTCTCAGTTGCAGCTTATTTCTGACCACATGAAACAACGTGGGGGGGGTACACAAACAAATCTTCTAAGATTCTAAAGAATGACATTTAAAGAATGAAGTTTCTGTACAACTTCATCTTTTACTCTATGCCTGTACTGATACATACTAAAAGCAACACACTGCTTTTTCCTTAACACTGTTCATCTGCTCCAGTCTGCTTCATACTGTCAGCTTCAAGAGCTCTACCCATTAAAATTATTTTAGAATATGGCTAACAAACCACTTGAGGCAAATACATTCAAATATAGTTGATTAACAGGCAATAATGACGGTGGCAAATAATTTTCTTTGTAATCTTTAGACAAACGTTTGCACATGCATCAAAATTCAAATTCTCACACATGCAAAATTAACTGCATTTGCCTCTAAACAATGAGCCAGAAAGATGGAGGTAGAACCACATCTTACTCAACTGTTTCAATTACTTTTTAAAAACAAATATGCAAACAACAACAACAACAACAAAAATATGCACTGCTTTGATAATTAAAGTTACTTGGCTTACAGGTATTCTTTGTACTTTTTGCAACTTTTACGTAAATCTAAAACTATTCCAAAATATTCAAAATAAGTTTAAAAATACATATTCCAGGGCTCCGCATAAAACAACTCAACTGAAAGCCTGTTTTTGTTTTCAAGTTTGAAATTCTCTGAAGAGCAGCAAGTCAAGTCCTACAAAGTTGCAGTCAACTGCCCAACATTTTTACACAGCTTTTAAACTAATCATATTCATTATCAGTTTGAAATAGGTTACAAAGCACACATGTTCAGTTTCCAAAGTCTACATATCAGTAAATCAGCGAGAGTAAAAGCTATTTCTTTAGGCATCTGCAGATTTTCTTTTAATTTTCAGATTTTAAATGCCTCTGAAAAAGAAGTCTAAATCACAATTTCTCATGTTAACATATCTAATAAACAATTTAGGAGTTTTAATGAATAGGCCATGCATTATTTCTAGCTCATTTTCTTGTGAACAGTATTCTTATGTGGTTAACATAGGTTCTGTCTTTAGCTGAAATATCTGCCAACTTAATAAACAACAAATTTTAAAATGCAAGTGACTAACAATCCCTTTTAAAAAACAGTATTAATGGTTTACAACCAGGGGCAATGAGCACTGCAGTACAAAAATACCATTTCTAACAAAAAGGAACCCGAGTTCCCTTAGAGAAATGGCTGATCCCAGATATAAAGTGGGAAATATGAGCTTGGGACATTTTGTACAAGTGAATCTTTAAAAGGCTCTAACTCCAAACAAGGAGCAGCAAAAAGGGTCTGCCCTCGGCCAAAGACAATTTGAGCAAACAAAAAGACTGCAAATTGATTTAAATACATTGAATATGAAAACCCTGAGTCTGTATCAATTAAAAATAAAGGCACCCCTCCCCATAATTCTACATCACAAGATGCTAGACACCAATTCTTTACAAACTGTCAGTGAAAGAATTAGGCATTTTCGCTTCCTTCTCTTTATGAACTTTTATTCATGAAAACTGAATAGTACCAGTTCATGAAGGAAACTTTACACAACACTAGCTTCCCTTGTAGAAGAAAAGTAAAGATCATCAATGGATGATACCATTAACAATGATTAAACAGCTGGTGAAGAATTTACCAATCTTAGCATCACTAGAAGTGAAACAACCAGACATACATTTTTCTGTTTGATGCAACATGGTGTATACCACAGTACTATGATATATACCTATTTGAAAACAAGTTTAACTTGCGTTTAAGAAATCTTTTAAAGCTTAATTTCAGCCTACAGGAAATTTGAAGAAAAAACAAGTTAATTGATGCAAGGCAGGCACAAATCCTGAAGCATGGTTTAACAAATTAATGGCATAACAAAGGTGAACTGCTCTAGATTAAGAGAGATCTGAGGCAGGGCACTGTGGCTCACCTCTGTAATCCTAGCACTCTGGGAGGCCAAGGCAGGAGGCTCGCTTGAGGTCAGCCTCAGCAACAGGGAAGTCTGAGACCAGCCTTGGCCCCGTCTCTACTAAAAACAGAAAAATTAGCCTGGCATGGTAGCGTAATCCCAGCTACTCTGGAGGCTAAGGCAGGAGACTTGCTTGAGCCCAGGAGTTGGAGGTTGCTGTGAGCTAGGCTGATGCCACAGCACTCCAGCTCAGGTGACAAAGCGAGACTCCTTCTCAAAAAATAAATAAATAAATAAATAAGCCTTCCTTCTTCAAACATTAAGTAATCTAGTAAATTATCACTGTTACATGCTGATTTGTGCCCCCCCCATACTCATGAAGTCCTAAGCCCTAGCATCTCAGAATATGAATGTATTTTAAAGACACAGGGTCTTAGGGTAGGTCCCTAATCCAATATGACCAGTGTCCTTATAAAAGGAGGTTAGGAGGACAGTTACAGAAGGGTAAACACAAAATGACAGCTATCTGCAAACCAAGGAGAGAGGTCTTATAATAAACTAATCCTGCCGACATCTTTATCTTGGGACTTCCAGCCGCGCAGACTTATGAGGAAATAAATTCCTCCTGTTTAAGCCACCCATCTATAGTACTCTGCTACAGCAGCATTAGCAAATTAATACTACAACCAAGCCTGGTGTCATGGCTCCCACCACCTATATAATCCCAACACTCTGGGAGGCCAACACAGGAGTGTCACCTGAGCTCAGGAGTTCACAAGACCTCAACTCCACACAAAAAAGTAAATTAAATTACAAAGCCTGGTGCTGGCAAGTGCCTATAGTCCTAGCTACTCGGGAGGCTGAGGTGGGAGGATCACTTGAGCCCAGGAGTCGCAGTGAGCTATGATCATGCCACTGCATTCTAACCTAGGCATCACAGTGAGAATCCGTCTCAAAAAAAAAAAAGGGAAGAAAAAAAAATTTTTTAATTATCTAAATCAGAAGGTAGGCTACAAGCCAAAAATGATTTCTGCATTAAAAAAAAAAAAATGTGGCCAGGCGCGGTGGCTCACGCCTGTAATCCTAGCACTCTGGGAGGCCGAGGCGGGTGGATCGCTCAAGGTCAGGAGTTCGAGACCAGCCTGAGCAAGAACGAGACCCCGTCTCTACTAAAAAATAGAAATTATTTGGACAACTAAAAATCTATATAGAAAAAAATTAGTCAGGCATGGTGGCGCATGTCTGTAGTCCCAGCTACTCGGGAGGCTGAGGCAGTAGGATTGCTCGAGCCCAGGAGTTTGAGGTTGCTGTGAGCTGGGCTGACGCCACGGCACTCTACCCCAGGCAACAGAGTGAGAGAGACTCTGTCTCAAAAAAAAAAAAAAAAAAGAAAAAAATGTGGGACAGACATATTTGTGGCCTGTAAAGCCTAATATTTACTAGCTGACCCTATATATAAGTTTGCTGACCCTGATCTAAACCATCAAAAAATCAAAATTATAGGGCCAGGCACTGTGGCTCATGCCTGTAATCCTAGCACTTTGGGAGGATTGTTTCAGGGCAGGAGTTGAGAACGGCCTAGGAAGAGTGAGACCCTGTCTCTACAAAAGAATAGAAAAATTAGCCAGGTGTGGTGGTCTCAAAAAATAAAAAAATTCCAAAATTATATATAAGGGGGGAGGATGCCCTACACTTAACCTAAGTCAGTAACAAGCACGCATATATTCAGTCATTTGAAAGGGGAACCAAATATTTATGAAATCTCTTTTCACCTTGCATGAAGTTCACCTTTTTCTATTAACCAATGGAGAAGGGGCTAGTTTAGCTTTAACTCTAGCTTCTAATTATACTGGATTTATCTCTTGCCTTTATATTAACATTGGCAAAATTCATGTCCATTGTTCAAGTCCGTTAATTCATTTTAATATATACCTATAGACACAAAAACCTTTTTCACCTCTGCATACATTATGTAAATAACCCACTACTTAAAGCAAAAACAGCAGGAGAGAACTTCACAGCAGGACATTTCATGCTTTTCTAACAAACATTTCTAAGCTGAACAATAGGGCTATATATACCAATTTAAGCACTTAAATTTTTTTTTTTTGAGACAGAGTCTCCTCTCTTGCCTGGGCTAGAGTGCTGTGGCATCAGCCTAGCTCACAGCAACCTCAAACTCCTGGGCTCAAGCGATCCTCATGCCTCAGCCTCCCAGGTAGCTGGGACTATGGCACGCGCCACCATGCCTGGCTAATTTTTTTCTATTTTTAGTTGTTTGGCCAATTTCTTTGTTATTTTTAGTAGAGTCGGGGCCTTGCTCTTGTTCAGGCTGGTCTCCAACGCCTGAGCTGAAACGATCCGCCCACCTCGGCCTCCCAGAGTGCTAGGATTACAGGCGTGAGCCACCACGCTCGGCCCAAGCACTTAAATTTTACAAAATCTAAAATTCTCTGTAGTTCTGTCTAAAATGTCTCTTAGCCTCAGAAGGACAAAGACCACATTTGTTCCCAAATACCACAGATTTTAATATGCTAGTATTTGGTGGATATGAATTCTAATGTACTGAAAATTATAAGCACCTTCACTTTAAAAAATGGATGCACCAGGAAAGCTAGACAGAAATAATTTGCTAAGGAAAATATCCCAGTTATTGCAATTATTGTGACAGTGTACTACTATGTGCAAAGCATATTTTATTAAAAAGAAAATTAAAACACCTCAAGTCTTTTATGAACTGGTAGGACAGACATATTATACATAATTTGGGGGAATTTACAATTTATTCTGTAACTGGCTAGCTAAAAAAAATACATTAATTCCAGCTATGCAGCTATCATCATTTTAGAAGTCTTGAGGGCAAAAAAACTCTAACATAAGTGGCACACTGACAAAAAGGAATAATAGATAACAAAGAATACTGGATGTAACAGAATTCTACGCCATGTAACTTGTATCTACATCCAATGCCACAAAGCTCCACCATCTTTATTTTCTTTTTCTCTCAGAATTTCCAGGGCCCTGAAGTTTTTATAAGTAGGCACAACAGACTATCACATAGCAAGCATGAAAAAAATCTTTAAGTTGGTACATCAGAATTCAGTGAAACAAAAAATGTTTAAAATACAAATGACGGGCCTACAAATCTTAGTTAATACTATAATAATTC
Organism: Propithecus coquereli; assembly: GCF_000956105.1. Classification (NCBI taxonomy): domain Eukaryota; kingdom Metazoa; phylum Chordata; class Mammalia; order Primates; family Indriidae; genus Propithecus; species Propithecus coquereli. The sequence goes on from NW_012135081.1 coordinate 7,159,773, forward strand.
AAATTTGGCTCCCTGAAATATTTTGGATCAACCTGATCGCTACAACCAATGTAGCATACATATGCTCTTCACACAGAATTCTACATTCTGTATATCTCGGTATATTTTCCCCTTGCTATCTTTATTACCTTTCTCTCATGGTAGTGTCCAATCAGAATGGTTTCTTTGTACATCAAAGTTTCTACATATATATATGTGACGAATCACTGTTAATATCTAATTCTTACTTTAATAAATCAATGGGAAAAAATTAGGATCCTATCAACCAGTCACAAAATATTATCATCTTTAATACACATAGACAAATGTACTGGAGAAAATAGCGACAAAGACCATTTAATAAAAATGCTCTACTTTTCTAAGAGTATTTAAGAAACTGCAAAAGGTGGCACAGGATACGCTAATTAATAATCTTTATGACAAAATAGGCAAACATTTTAAAACTCAGTTAAGCTTTATTTTCAATTAATGGTCTCATATAGAAATTAGAAAGAAAAAAGTAAAAAAAAAAAAATTAATTTTGACTGAAAAGTCTTCCTTTAAGAAAAAAAAAAAAGAGAGGCTGAGGTGGAAGGATTGCTTGAGACCAGGAGTTTGGGGTTGCAGAGAGGTATGATGATGCCACCAGATTATATTCTGTACAACAGAGTGGGAAGATCTTGTCTCCAAAAAAACCCAACCAACCAACCAAAAAAAAAAAAAACCAAAACAAAACAAACTGTGGAGAAGAGGTGATCCACAGTAGTTAAGAGGCAGTTTCTGACCAAACTCTAACCAATAAACTAAATATTCCTGAAATAAAGGACTCACAAATAAGTCAAATGTACTTTAATTGTATTCACAGTATTTTGCAAAAAAAAAAATTAAAGCGAATGTACTTTAAGGGTATATACTGACTTCACACTTCTTAAAATGTAACAAAGCCTCAAATAATAGAATATAAAATCAAAGATTGGGTTTATTGATAGCTCTCATAAACTTTTATCTTTCAACTACTGACCACCAATCTACTCTCCATTCTGTATAAATACAGAATATTGCTGAATTTGACCAAAGATGTGCTATAGGAGAATACAGGACCAATAGTAGGAGACCCCAGTTAGTCCCAACCCTAACCATAAGCACTTCATGTAGCCAAGTCTTACAGCTAAAATAAATTTAGGGTTTGAACATTATTCAATAAACAAATATTCACCGGACATACCAGGAATTGTTCTGGATACATTAGTCAACAAAACAGACAAAAACACTTACCCTTGAGAAGCTTCCATTCAAGTGAAATGAAATGTAGTCCAAAAACCTTCTACCAAGAAACATGGGGGTGGGGGATCGCACCCACTACTAGCTGTGGCTTATCTTTCTTGACATATAAATAGGAGACTGCATTGTAAAATAATCTTTGATCGTTATGTATCTTTAAATTGTATCAAGGGTTACTGAAGAACAAAATCATTAAAACAAAAAAAAAAGTCAGCTGTAAAAAGGATGTTATCAAGTTCAGAAGTACTGATATAAAGACTAAAAACTTTGTCTATGATTTCCAAAAGGTAATCAAGAAAACTGGTAAATTTCAGTTTGTAACAAGTGAGGAATGAGATATCAAAGTTATACTACAGAAAGGAAAAAATTATTTCCAAGTTCATAGATTAAGCAGTTTTGCCTTGTTACGTAGTTATTAAAAGCTCCACCTATGTCTGAAACCAAGCTATCTCTCATATTCTTTGCTCAGAGAAACTCCAGATATGCTTCTCGTATTTTCAGATCTTCTGTATACCAGTTGTAGTACTATATGAAACTTTCTGAAAAGGTGATCTGAATAAACCTGCTACTCTGGTCTCCAAATTATATACCAAGGTCCACCAGGGCACCAAGGAGGAACTAACAAGGCTGCCTTGGGGTATTTTAAATTTTAGGGGAATTCAGTGATACTCAACATCAATCAAGGTAGCAAGCAAAGGTCGGGAGCGGTGGCTCACGCCTGTAATGCTAGCACTCTGGGAGGCCGAGGCGGGCGGATTGTTTGAGCTCAGGAGTTGGAAACCAGCCTGAGCAAGAGTGAGACCCCACCTCTACTAAAAATAGAAAGAAATTAATCGGACAACTAAAAATATATAGAATGGGAGGCCGAGGCGGGCGGATTGTTTGAGCTCAGGAGTTCGAGACCAGCCTGAGCAAGAGCGAGACCCTGTCTCTACCAAAAATAGAA
>NW_012135081.1:7162048-7178327 GCF_000956105.1 Propithecus coquereli
GCTTGAGCCCAGGAGTTTGAGGTTGCTGTGAGCTAGGCTGACGCCACGGCACTCACTCTAGCTGGGGCAAAAGAGTGAGACTCTGTTTCAAAAAAAAAAAGAAGAAAAAGATAGCAAGCAAACTACTACTTTGAAATGGTTCAGTTTCAACCTTTGATTGTACTACATCACTCTCCATTAAGTTTCTTCTTCTCAAAGCTGGATCTCTGGTGTGGTTGCTGTGATTAAAACATAAAATAAAAAACACAAGTACTTACACACAAAAAATCTTGTACTGAAGGTGTGTGTCCAGAAAAAATATCAGTGGGGAACAGGAAATGAGATGGAAGTATCCACTCTGATTTCAAGGTTTGAAAAGTTACATAGTATTGAAAAGGCATACACATTCCATTAATGATTTATACAAAAAAACTTACTCTTTCAATTTATATGTATTAGTTCAAGGTATTATCTCCCCACCCCATCCAAACAACTTTGTACCTTTCCCACATTCCCACTTTTACGCATTCTTTTAATATCCCCAACGCAGGTAAAAGAATTTTTTTCCATACAAGTAAGTCTCATACAAGGTCAACTGTCAATCTCTCATTGCCCCCATTACAGACACATTTTAGACCCTCAGGGCTCCATTATCGTATGTCAAGAAGTATGGCACAGGTTAGTCAGCACAGAAGCAGCTTAGATTATATAATAAATAAACCTGAACTAAAAGAGAAAAGTTATTTACTTGGCAATAAAAGTACCACCTGGGCCTGGCTAGGTGGCTCACACCTGTAATCCTAGCACTGAGAGGTCCAGGCAGGAGGACTGCTTGAGCTCAGGAGTTGGAGACCAGCCTGAGCAAGAGCAAGATCTACTAAAACTACAAGAGGATCGCTTGAGCCCAGGAGTTTGAGGTTGCAGTGAGCTATAATGATGCCACTGCACTCTAACCCAGAGCCACAGAGATTCTGTCTCAAAAATAAACAAAACAAAACAAAAAAAGCCCCAAACAACAACAAAAAGGGTACCACCTAGAAAATTAATAACTAGCTTCCCTTCTTGTGAAGTGGAAAATATAAGCCTTCTGTCAGAAATCCTGGGTTCCAATACTATTCCGAACACCCCTTTTATGATACTATTAGTGCTTTCTGAATAGACGTTTTAAGACTTAGATCCTGTATTCTAATATTATTAAACATTTTTAACTTAGAACACCTGTGATTTAAATCCTTTCAATACACATAACTAAACATGCTCTGAGACAGAAAAGAAAGGGCCCTGGCATGAACACTACCAATAAAGTATGGCTGTATGTGAAGAGAAATTGTGGCACAGAAAATTCACAACAGTACATTTTATTCAGCTTTGGAATACACTATGAGGGGAGAGCATACTGCTCAAGCTAAGGTTAAAAGTAACTGGCATCTTCCTGGAAAACCAAAAGTTCAAAGGTGTACTGGGGAAGCAGCCTCATTTAAAAATCTATTATTGGCGGGGCGCGGTGGCTCACGCCTGTAATCCTAGCTCTCTGGGAGGCCGAGGCGGGCGGATTGTTTGAGCTCAGGAGTTCGAAACCAGCCTGAGCAAGAGCAAGACCCCGTCTCTACTAAAATTAGAAAGAAATTAATTGGACAACTAAAAATATATAGAATGGGAGGCCGAGGCGGGCGGATTGTTTGAGCTCAGGAGTTCGAGACCAGCCTGAGCAAGAGCAAGATCTACTAAAACTACAGGAGGATCGCTTGAGCCCAGGAGTTTGAGGTTGCTGTGAGCTAAGATGACGCCACGGCACTCTAGCCCGGGCAACACAGTGAGACTCTGCCTCAAAAAATAAATAAATAAATAAATCTGTTATTATTGCCAATCCATACAGTAAGTAATAAAAAATTTAGTACAACATACTTTGTATTTCTGTAGCAAAATACACCAGATGCAACAATTCTCAATTAAAAGCCCAAATAAAATATGATGTTAGGTGTTTAAGAGCTAGGTCGATTCTAAACAGCTGATATTATTACAAAGGCATTTTTTTTTCCTGAAAAGGAACTATCACTAACCACATAAAACCCCCAAATGATATAGCTTCTACATTTTTAAACTGAGAAAATCCAATTAAACAGGAGAATCTTAATTTAGCAATAAAATACTGCACTGGAGTAATTTGTCTCTTCCAGTTTCCACTGCCTTCTAGTTAAAACCTAACAGAGCAGGGGGGTGGGGGGGGGAATCCAGTTACCAGGTTAGTGGTTAGAAAATCAATACTGAACAAAGGCCATCATCAGATACTCTTCTCTTACAGAAATTAACTGTAAATCATGACAATTTGTTTTCAAGGCTAAAGACAATTTTATTTTTGGAATTAATTCCTGCAAAGTTGATTGATGGCAAAGACTGTAACCAAAGTTAGAGACAGTCACAGTATGTTTCTGGACAATTTATTAATTTAAATACAAGACACTGAGGCACTATAATGTAGTATCTCAAATATTTCAAATACCTCAAAAGTAAACAGAATATTTTATACCTATGAATTGGTCCAACAATAGCTAATTTAAAAAGAAAATACTAAGTAGTACTCTCTGCAAGGTTAGGTCTTAAATGAGGGAGAGGTCCTAAAATCCTAGCCGCCTCCTAGGTAGGTGTGAAATTAAGAGCTTGTCTATACGCTACTGGACAAAACTTTTATAATTTAAAAGATTTAAAGAAATTTAACTATGAAATCACTAATAAAGGGCTTTAAAATGACAAAAAACATCCTACAAGCCCTTAAGACATCTAGCATAAATATAAATGTCTCTCTCTACATCTAATAAAACTTTATAATGGAAACCAACAAAACTAACCATTATGGGCTGGATTTTTCCTAGGACTGGATGACCCATTCAAGGTTTCTCCAGTACCAAATGACTCATAATATTCATTTTATAATTTCATTTAAATCACTGGTGTGGTAAGAGCCCCTGAAAAATTTACAAGATGGCACATATTGAACGTTTTAAAGAGGATTTATCTAGTCTCTTCAGAACACTTGTTTTGAAGGTGGCATTGTCTTAACTAGAGAGAGTGCTTTTTGGACTATCAACTGCTACACTTTTCATCTGAGTTTTTAATCTACTTACATAACCATTTCTTACTTTGTTGTTGTTGTTTTTGGGAGAGTCTTGCTGTTAGCCAGGGTAGAGTGCCATGGCGTCAGCCTAAATTACTGGGCTCAAGAGATCCTCCTGCCTCAGCCTCCCACGTAGCTGGGACTATAGCCACCACGACTGGCTAATACTTTCTATTTTTAGTAAGGTCTCACTCTTGTTCGGGCTGGTCTCCAACAAGCAGTCCTCCTGCCTTAGCCTCCCAGACTGGAAGGATTACAGCCGTGAGCCACTGCACCCGCCCATTTCTTACATGTAATAACTATTTTATGTTACCTCCAGAGGGTGTTTTTTCAAGCCATTCTGAACATGGTACTTATTTGTGAAAACATATGTTTGGCTACAAATCTATTAAAAGTTGGTTGTGGGCCGGGCGAGGTGGCTCGCGCCTGTAATCCTAGCACTCTGAGGCGGGCGGATCGCTCAAGGTCAGGAGTTCGAGACCGGCCTGAGCAAGAGCGAGACACCATCTCTACTAAAATTAGAAAGAAATTAATCAGACAACTAAAAACATATAGAAAAAAAAAATTAGCCGGGCATGGCGGTGCATGCCTGTAGTCCCAGCTACTCGGGAGGATGAGGCAGGAGGATAGCATGAGCCCAGGAGTTTGAGGTTGTTGTGAGACCTAGGCTGATGCCACGGCACTCTAGTCAGGGCAACAGAGTGAGACTCAGTCTCAAAAAAAAAAAAAAGTTGGTTGTAGAACTTGTAGCTGCAAAAAGAAATGCAAAGGAAAAAAAAAAAGTTGGCAGTGTCTTATCTGACAATTCATTTTCTCCTATAGATTTCCAAATATAGGCCGGGTGTAGTGGCTCAAGCCTGCAATCCCAGCACTCTGGCAGAGGCGGGAGGATGGCTCAAGGTCAGGAGTTCAAGATCAGCTTAAACAAGAGTGAGACCCCCGTCTCTACTAAAAAAAATAGAAAGAAATTATCTGGACAATTAAAAAATACATAGAAAAAAATTAGCTGGGCATGGAGGTGCATGCCTGTAGTCCCAGCTACTCAGGAGGATGAGGCAGGAGGATAGCATGAGCCCAGGAGTTTGAGGTTGTTGTGAGCTAGGCTGATGCCACGGCACTCTAGCCAGGGCAACAGAATGGGACTCTGTCTCATAAATAAATAACTAAATAAATAAATAAATAAAATTAAAGAAGATTTCCAAATGTAAAAGGCATTTTAAGATTGATAATCTTTGCTACATCACTTAGAAAGGATTTCAAAGAGAAAAGTGGCCGAAGTTATTTTATAAAGGTTTATTTTTTCAAAAAGCTCTATATTAGCTGGGCATGGTGGCTCATACCTGCAACACCAGGACTTTTGGGAGGCCTAGGCAGAATCATCACTTGAGGCCAGGAGTTCGAGACCAGCCTGGGCAACATAGCTGGACCTGTCTCTTTATGAAGAGATTTTTCAAAATTTAGCCAGGCGTGGTATGCAGCACTTGTAGTTCCAGCTACTCAGGAAGCTGAGGTGGAAGGTCTTTTCAGCCCACGAATTCGATATTACAGTAAGCTATTATCACTCCACAGCCTGGGTGACAGAGTGAGGGTCCATCTCAAAAATAAATAAGTATTCTTCTATTAGATATCATGTTTTGGGAGGAGAAGGATCCTCCAAAATTCTAATATACGCCTTTACAGTAATGTATGTTTCTGGAAGCTTGTTCTGTCATCGACTGGCTTTACTGTACCCCTTACTTATCCATATAGATTTCTAGCCAACATACTCATCGTTATTATCATTAAGTGACCCCTTGAAAGCATTACTTCCCATACGAATAAAAATTGTTCCTTTCCGTTGCTCTCCATACCGAAATTTTAGGCGCAGAGAGTACCTAAAACGACAAACACACACACACAAAACCACCACAGATCAAAAAACAAAAGAACTCCAAACCCTATAAAAGTGGCAGTTCTCGCAAAAGGCAAAACTTTTCCTGAGAAGTATGTTAAGGAACGGAAGTGGCAGGGCCAAGAATTCTTACTTGCTTAAAATCACCAAGGTTATCCTTCATCATAATAAAACTAACGTCGCTAAATAATCTGTAGTCATCTCCACCTGAAAAAATTTAAACTCTTTAGAAGAATTTAATCACATACCTATTTCATCCCACACTGAGCCCAAATAATGAAACCTCACCCAAAGTTCAATGCAGAACCCAAAAATCGTCCACAAGTAGCTTTCCACTCGACACGTGCACAACTACCTGCTCAATGGTAACTCCTCCTCGCTACCAGGGAAGCGGCTGAGTTTTGGCGACCTCTCCTCTTTTCAGGAGACTGGAGTTAGTATGCCTGAAGTACGCATACTCAAAAAAGCAGACACAGGAGAAGGAAGTAAGTTGTGGTGACGGCATGGCCTCCCTACAGTTGCCTAGCAGTACCTGCCGCTCACCGCGGAGGGCCGCGTGGTGCTCCACCAGGAGCACCCCCAGGCTTCTGGTGGCACCCACCACAGGTGCACTTGGCCCTGGGCCTGGTCCGAGCATCAAGGAGGTAGAACCAGACTGCCCACGCAGCCAAGTGGCAATCCACGAGGGTCCACGCCTCCAGGGCGCCCGCATGGCTGGAAGCTCACAGGAGCTTAAGGCCTAGGGCTAAGTTACGGAGTGAGAAGAGTAACCCAGACCGCCAAAGAGGGGAAAGTAGGATTTCCGGCACAAGGAAGCTGAGGGACGGTTTAGAGGTGGGGGAAGCGGACATCTGGAGGAAAAATGTCCTCCACCCGCCAACGATAACCGGAACAAGGACCGCAGACCTCCCACCCCCAGGCAGCAACGACTGCTACCACTGGCCCGAGAAAGCGGAGGGGGCCGAAAGCGGAGGGAGGGCACGAGACCACTTCCCGGCAGCCCCAAACGCGGCCTCGGCCTCACTCCCGGGCGACCTTCCTTCGGCGAGGTGTCGCACTCACATTGTGAACGGGGCAAGGGGACGGGCGAGCGGGTGGGTGGGCCTCTCTGGCGGCTGCTGCGAAGGAGTCGGCTCCTCTCCGGTGGCGACTCCGGCGTTTTATCCCCGGTCGCGGCCTCTTCTCGCTCCCCTCAGGCGACGGCGGCAGCGGCGGGCTCGACCTGAGTGCCCAGAATGCACCGCGCGGAGCGGCTCCTCTGGTCGGGGAGAAGAGGAAAGTGTAGGAAAAGGGGCGCGAGAAAGGAGAATGAACGTGCGTGCGTGCGAGCGAGCGAGGGGTGGTGAGGCCGGGCGGCGGCTGGTGACGCAGCAAAATGCCCGGGCCCTGCCGCCGCGCGTGCGCAGTCTTTGTTTTCGGGCTCCTGCGCGGCTTTCTAGAGATATCTACGGAAAGGGCGGGGCTTCCCAGCTCCTTCGCGATCCTTCCTGGCGCCGGCCCCGCCTTTCATCCGCCGCCCCTCCCCCGCCCGTCCTGACTTGTTCCCGCCTCCGCTCTCGCGCTCCCGTCTCGCGTTAGAAAACCGTTGGCGGACAACTGCCCGGCCACGCGATTTGGGCTATTTCCCCTGACAAGCGGCTGCGTTGGCAGTAGGAGAAAAGGCTGAGGCAGAGGGACGCAGAGTCGTTTCCTTGAGAATTGAGATGGGGCATTGGTTACTCCTGTAGGAGTAAACCAGCTCACTGAGGAAACATTCCACTCCAAAAATATGTGACAAGGCTGTGTTGGTGATAATTGCGGAAAAGGGCTAACAACTTTAGAATCGAGGGCCTAGGTCCACTTCGCCATTTTTCGGAATGTTTGGATAACCTGTATAGGGGCAGCGGAAATTCGAGGCCATTGGCTGAGGAGGAGAGTTTGCCGTTTGGGGTGGGCATTTGCCCCTGCTTTGAGTCAGTGCTGTCGGTGAAACAGGAAGGATATTTGAGTGGAGAGTCCAGGTTTCTGGGAATGAAGAGGCTAGGACAATAGGTGTCTCCAGGCACATCAGTTGGTGGAGTGGGTTCCCTATCTGTTTTAAAAACCATTATCTCTTGGACTCCCGCTTCGTGCAGCTGCACTAGGTTCGGGTCTGATGAGGTATAATAACCAAGAGAATCAAAACAGTACTGCTCTTCAAATCACAACTTGGGGAGAAAATAGTAATTTTTTTTTTTTTGGAGACAGTGTCTTGCTCTGTTGCCTGGGCTAGAGTGCCATGGCGTCAGCATAGCTCACAAACTACCTCAAAACTCCTGGGCTCAAGTGATCCTCCTGGCTAAGCCTCCCAAGTAGCTGGCACCAACCACCACGCCCTGCTAATTTTTTCTATTTTTAGTAGAGATGGGTCTCACTCTTGCTTAGGGCTCAGGTTCGTCTTGAACTCCTGAGCTCAAGGGATCCTCCTACCTCAGCCTACCCAGAGTGTTAGGATTACAGGCGTGAGCCACCACACCTGGCCAATAAAATTTTAAAAACTGAAAAAAAAAAAAACTTGCTCACTAGAAGGCTGCTTAACATGGAGTAAAGGAGAAATACACCAGTACTTCCCCAGTGAGAACATGAAGGAGACATAAGAATAGATGTTTGGGATGAGCGTTTGGGGGTGTCATATTAAGCAATAAGGTATTTAGTGTTTATCTTGTGCAAGAGAGGTATTGAGAGCTATGGAACTTGGACCTTACCTCAGATCTCATTAAAAAGGGAAGTTAAATCCCAAAACTGAGATTCTAAGGAGCCTACTGCCTGTCAGGAAAACAAAATACACAAATCAAGGTAACTGAGTGGTATAATGGAAGTACAAAAAGTAACGGGTGTATAAAGGAAAAAGTCTTGTGCCTGGAAGAGTCAGAAAAGGCCTTGTTAAGAAAAATTATCCAAAACATGGAAATAAGACAAGGAGCGCAGGGGATGGTCTTTCAATTCATATGGGACTGTTGTTTAACCTGCCTGCCCACGGATATTTGATTCTACCGGAGAAAGTACCTGTATTTGACTTTGCTAGTTATTATATACTGGCTCAGACATTGTAAAATTACTTCTTAAGTTGTACATTTCTGTCCGATAGGGAAAGCCTAACCCAAAAGTTATGATCTTATTGCTCTGTCGGAAACTAACCAGTTTTGTTTAACCTGCAACCTTGTTTGATTTTTATTTTTATGCCTATGAAGGCCTCGTTTCTTAAATGTTCTGGAACCAGCTTTACCATCTTATTGGTTCCCTCAATGCATTCAAATCATGTTTTTTAATTTTTTGAAAATTCTACTTTGACAGCCTTATAAAGGTGACAGCAGAAATCTTGATAGGTGAGGAAATAGAAACAGAAGTATGTCTAGGTCAGAGATTGGCCGACTTTTCCTGTAAAGGGTCAGATAAGGCCCTAAGGTCTCTATTGTAACTTCTCAACTCTGCTATAGTAAGGTGAAAACAACCATAGACAATATGTAAACAATAAATACAGGTGGTTATGTTTGAATAAAACTTTAAGGATGCCGAAATTTGAATTTTTTGTTTTTACTTGTCACAAGATATTTTTATTTTTTTCCAACTACTTAAAAATGGGCCAAGCATGGTGGCTTACGCCCGTAGTCCCAACTACTATAGCAGCTGAGGCAGAAATATCACTTGAGTCCAGGACTTCCAGTCTATAATTGCATCACTGAACTCCAGCCAGGGCAACAAATCCAGACCTCGCCTCTAAAACAATTTAAAAATAAAATTTAAAAAAACTTTTTTTAAATGTTAAAACCATAACTCTCAGGTCAGACAAAAACTGATGGCAGGCTAGATTTGGTCTGCAGGCTGCAGTTTGCCAACGTCTGGCCTAAGTAGCTCAGTGTAAAATAATTCAAGATAAGGTTAAGAAGCTAGGTCACAACCAAATAATGGTGGCATTGAATATCAGACTAACTATTTTCAACTTATTTATCTAAATATGGGAAGCTATTGAAGTTTTTTAAAGTAGGAGAGTAACACTCTTATGTTTTAGAAAGATTAATTTGGTAATGATGCATTAGGTTACTAAGTATGGGATGTCTGATTTCCTTAAGTACTAAGTTTGACAGTTGATATCTCTGATGTTTCACTTTGACACTTCTTTTTTTTTTTCTTTTTTAAATTGTGAAGGTACATCCTCATTCTTTCAAACACACGTTTTGGCTTGTGATTATCTTTCACATTTTTTTATTTTTTTATTTTTTTTATTTCAGCATATTATGGGGGTACAGATATTTATGTTACTTATGTTGCCCTTGCCCCCACCCAAGTCCGAGTTTCAAATATGTCCATCCTTCGGGTTCTTTCACATTTTTTTTAAAGCAATTTTTGTGAAACCATGGATAAAGTCAAAAACTTCATGTTATTTTTGAATATGAGTTCTGTGGTGGAACCAAGCAGCACAGACAGCTTGAAATACCAACAAAATGTTTGGGAAGGATGTGGCAAATTGAACGCACAGGACGTCGATAGTTTGAGAAGTTCCATTCTGGTGATTTTAATCTTGAAAAATAAGCCATCTGGGTGACCTGAGACCAAGGTGGAGAATGATGAGCTGAAACCTATAGTGGAAGCGAATCCATCTCAACCTACTCGTGAATTAGCAGCAAGGCTTGATGTTACTATTCCAACAATATTGGACCATTTGAAACAAATCGGCAAGGTAAAGAAGTTGGATAGGTGGGTTCAGCATGAATTAAACGAGCATTAGAAGAGAAGTCGTCTCGAAACTTGCCTTTCTTTGTTGTCAGGACATAAAGGCGAACCATTTCTACACCACATTGCTACGTGTGATGAAAAACAGATTCTTTTTGACAATCACAAGCGTTCAGCAGCTGGTTGGATAAAAATAAAGTGCTCAAACAGTCCAAAACCAAATATTCATCACAAAAAGCTAATGTCTGTTTGGTGGTCGTCTGCTGGCCTTACCTACAACAGCTTCATGAAACCTGGTCAGTCGATTACAGCAGATGTCTACTGCAACCAATTGGACAAAATGATGAGGATGCTTGTGATTAAGCAGCTGAGATTGGTCAATAGAGACAAGCCAATCTTGCAAGACCACATGTCGCAAAAAACAACCCTGGAGTCTTTTAAATGCTATTTTCAATTCTGTTCCTCCATTTTCAACTGTTCTTATTAATATGAGTATGAAATGTCCAATTTCAAATCAAGTTTAGTTTATTATATCTCAAACAAGAAGCAGTACAATTAATCAAAGTATTAATATGTGCCTAAACTATTGATACAGTTTTGCCATGTTAATGGTACCTTGCTTATGCTTCTGGTGCTCGGTTTTTTTGTTTTTTTTTCTTTAACTCAAATGGTCTTTATTTTCCTATCTGACATTTCTAACAAAATGCCAGGTAGATGGAGTTAAAAAAGAATCCACCACTGGAAAGGTAAACAGATCCTCAGAAATTCCCCAGCAAGAACTTTCCCCCCTCCCAAAACTGGCCCAGTCTCACCAGTAACTGGTCCCAGCTTAGCCTTACAGTGCTTTGAACATCCCTTTCTTCCACCATACCCTCCACATTTTCATGATTCAGACCAAGGACGTCTGGGTTGATTGTATCCGTGTGTCTGAGGGAGCGTCATGCTTGAGACTGGACTTGGAAATTCTCTGTCATCCACTGTATTCACCAGACCAGACCTTGCACCAACTGATTACCACTTCTTCCAGGCTTTGGACCACTTCTTTCAGGGAAAAATATTCCATTCTTAACAAGCTGTGGAAAATGACTTTCATGATTTCAATGCCACTTGCTCTCCGGGCTTCTTTGCTGCTGGCATAAGCAAGCTACCATTAAGATGGTAAACCTGTGTCAATAGTTTAGGCCCATACTTTGATTAATTGTACTGCTTCTTGTTTGAGATATAATAAACTAAACTTTTTTTTTTTTTTTTTTGAGACAGAGTCTCACTCATTTGCCCGGGCTAGAGTGAGTGCCGTGGCATCAGCCTAGCTCACAGCAACCTCAAACTCCTGGGCTCAAGGGATCTTCCTGCCTCAGCCTCCCAAGTACCTGGGACTACAGGCATGCGCCACCATGCCTGGCTAATTTTTTCTTTATATTTTTAGTTGTCCAATTAATTTCTTTCTAGTTTTAGTAGAGACGGGGTCTCGCTCTTGCTCAGACTGGTTTCAAACTCCTGAGCTCAAACAATCCGCCCGCCTCGGCCTCCCAGAGTGCTAGGATTACAGGTGTGAGCCACTGCACCCTGCCAATAAACTAAACTTTTGATTCGAAATTGGACATTTCTTACTCATATTAATGAGTTAAAAATGGAGGAACAGCCGAGTGTGGGATGTCTCACGCCTGTAATCCTAGCACTCCTGGGAGGCCAAGGCGGGAGGATCACTTGAGGTCAGGAGTTCAAGACCAGCCTGAGCAAGAGCAAGACCCTGCCTCTACTAAAAATAGAAAAATTAGCCCAGGGTCATGGTGTGCTCCCGTAGTCCCAGCTACTCAGGAGGCTGAAGCAGGAGGACTGCATGAGCCCAGGGGTTTGAGATTGCTGCGAGCTATGATGATGCCATAGCACTCTACTCAGGGCAACGGAGTGAATCTCTGTCTCAAAAAAAAAAAAAAAAGAAAAGAAAATGGAGGAACAGAATTAGAGATAGCATTTAGAAGACTCCAACGTGGGGCCGGGTGCAGTGGCTCGTGCCTATAATCCTAGCACTTTGGGAGGCTGATTTGAGAGGATTGTTTGAGGCTGGGAGTTCAAGACCAGCCTAAGCAAGAGCCAGACTCTGTCTCTACAAAAAATAGAAAAATTAGCTGGGTGCGGTGGCATGTCTCAGGTACTTGGAAGGCTTAGGTGGGAAGATCGCTTGAGCCCAGAAGTTTGAAGTTGCAGTAAGCTATGATGGTACCACTGCACTCTAGCCCAGGCAACATAGCAAGACCCTGTCTGGGGGAAAAAAAAAAAAAGATTGCAACCCCAAATTACTGGCAATTTACTTTGTCAAAAGTGCCATGGGGGCTGGCCACGGTGGTTCATGCCTGTAATCTTAACACTCTGGGAGGCCAAGGCAGGAGGATCACATGAGGCTAGGAGTTTGAGAGGAGACCAGCCTGAGCAAGAATGAGACTCCCTCTCTGCAAAAAATAGAAAAATTAGCCGGGTGTGGTGGTGCATGCCTGTAGTCCCAGCTACTTGGGAGGCTAGAGTTTGAGGTTGCAGTGAGCTATGATGACACCACTGCACTCTAGCCAGGTGATAGAGCAAGACCCTATCACAAATAAATAAATAATAAAAAAGTGATTATACTTTAGCAATAAATGCTGAGATAAGAAGAAATGAGGTATTAAAGTTTTCTTTTAATTTCATGGTCTTCATGAAAGAGAATATTACAATTCTCAGGCAACTCTGTTTACCCTAAGTAAATACATCATTGTGCTCTTTTAATTGAATAAGGAAGTGACCAGAAGAAGGATACATATACATTCAGATGTTTTATTTATTTAATTTTAGCGAGTCAAATTTAGCAGTGGGGGGGTTGTATACCAACTTTAGTAACACTAATGTTAGTAAGTTCTTACAACCCACTACCATCAGACCAGCCCAGACATTTGATTTTAGAGGACTATTTTTTTTCCTTTTTCTTATTTGACCACGCCCTACAGTAGAATAGAGGATTATTAATATCATTTTGTTCATCACCTTGCAAGATAACTGAGTATATAATGGGAGAAAGGAGAAATAGGATTAGTTTCAAAGATAAGGGAGACTTTTTCTGATTTTTTTAGTTGTTCACATGAAATTTTTTAAATGTTCCTTTTCTAGGTAATATGGGCTATATAATGCCATTGGGGAAAAATAAGAGAAGACTCAGTGCTAGAAGTTGACTTAAATAGCCTACTATGTGCCTGATACTGCAAAGCAATTTTGTTACTGATCTCTAGGATTATGTCTGATAAAGAGAAAAAAGTGGGGGGGGGCAAGGGCAACATACGTAACCTAAACATCTGTACCCCTATAATATGCTGAAATAAAAAAAACATAAAAAAAGAGAAAAAAGTAAATGGATAAATTACAATGCATTGCAATACATACTATATTAGAACTATAAACAAAGTACTGTAGGAACAACAAACTGAAGAACTAGGGGAGGCTGAGTGCGGTGGCTCACACCTGTAATCCTAGCACTCTGGGAGGCCGAGGCGGTTGGATTCCTTGAGCTCAGATGTTGGAGACCAGCCTGAGCAAGAGTAAGACCCTGACTCTACTAAAAATAGAAAAATTAGCAGGGCGTGGTGGCAGGCTTGTAGTCCCAGCTACTCAGGAGGCTGAGGCAAGAGGTTGCTTGAGCCCAGGAGAGGTTACAATGAGCTATGATGATGCCACTGCACTCTAGCCCAGGGCAACAGAGAGCATTTGTCTTAAAAAAAACACACACACACACAAAAAAAAAACAAAAAAAAAACCTAGGGGAGTCTGGGAAAGCATAAAAGAGGAGTAATGTTTAAGAGCTGAGTTTCAAAGGCTGATAAATTTTTACCAGGGCAATGGTGAAAGGCAGAAGAGGTGAAAGGCAGAGGATGTAGCATATATAAAGCAGAGTCGATGGTATTTTCAGGGATCTGTGCAAAGTTCAATGTGGCTTGAGTTTAGGAGAGAATGTAGGTAAAGAAGGGTGGTGAGAGATAAGCCTGGAGAGGTGGGTTCAGGACAGACGGTGAAGGGCCCCATGTGTCTACTTAAGGAGTTTGAACTTAATTCTATAGGCAAGAAAGAGCCAAAAAGTTTTTTTTTTTTTTTTTTTTAAAAAACCCCTTTTTTTTTTTTTTTTTTTTTTTTGAGATAGAGTCTCACTTTGTTGCCCTGGCTAGAGTGAGTGCCGTGGCGTCAGCCTAGCTCACAGCAACCTCAAACTCCTGGGCTCAAGCAATCCTACTGCCTCAGCTTCCCGAGTAGCTGGGACTACAGGCATGTGCCACCATGCCCGGCTAATTTTTTCTATATATTTTTAGCTGTCCAATTAATTTCTTTCTATTTTTGCTAGAGACGGGGTCTTGCTCTTGCTCAGGCTGGTCTTGTCTCAAACTCCTCAAACTCCTGGCCTCCAGTGATCCCTCCTGCCTAGGCCTCCTAAAATGCTAGGATTACAGGCACCAGCCATGACTCCCAGCCCCAGCCAGTTTTCTTTCTTTTTTTTTTTTTTTTTTTAAGGAAGATAGTTCTTGTCATAGGGTTGGTGGACACGTTTCTTGCGTGTGAGGACTGATGTCATACTTGTCTCTGTATTCCCAGTGCCTGGCACATAGTAGATGCTAAAAAAATTTTTTTTGTGGAATATAACTTGTCATCTAGAGTGAAGGAAGACTGCAGACAGACCAGTTATGGTACTTTAGGCAAGAGATTAGACCCAGAACTAAAGCAGTGGCAGTAGGAGTGGAGAGAAAAGCTCACCCAGAATTGTGATATATTTCTCACCTTGAAAACCAGTTGGAAAAGGAAAGAGATAAGGAGGTTTCTAGTTTGGGAGACTGGGTGAAATATAACACCATTAGTTGAGATTGGAAGGGATAGATGGAGGAGTAGAAAGAGATAATTTAATATTGTATATATTTAGTAGTTGAGAGAAGGGATTTTATTTTTGTGGCTTATTTAGCAATGGGGAGGTTTTATCATGTTTGAAGGGTGAGAGCAGAAACCAGTGGAAAGAGAGGGATTGAAGAAAGGATAATAGAGAGAACAAGGTCTACTATGGAGCATAAGAAGACAAGAGCCAGAAGAAAGAAAGAGAAGGCCCTGGGAAGAAGGAAGGAAATGAAGGTAAGTCTAAGGGCTTTTAAATTAGCATACATGCATGTGCTGCGTGTGTGTGTGTGTGTGTGTGTGTGTGTGTGTGTACATCTTAACACACAGAAAAACTCAAGTCTTGGCTTATAAGGGTGGTATCTAGTATAATGTATTAATATATATTTAGTACTATTTTGATACTCTGATCCTGGAATGTTAGTTTTGGATTTGCCAAAGATGATCAAGCATATACCAAAGTGATAATTTGATACAGATCCAATCACCTTTGTATAAATATTAATGATAACCAGTAACAGGGATAAGGGTATTCCTGATAGAGTCCTGATACAGACTCAAAAATACTTTGTAGGCCGGGCGTGGTGGCTCACGCCTGTAATCCCAGCACTCTGGGAGGCCGAGGCGGGAGGATCTCTCAAGGTCAGGAGTTCGAGACCAGCTTGAGCAAGAGTGAGACCCCCGTTTCTACTAAAAATAGAAAGAAATTAGTTGGACAACTAAAAATATATAGAAAAAATTAGCCAGGCGTGGTGGCACGTGCCTGTAGTCCCAGCTACTTGGGAGGCTGAGGCAGAAGGATTGCTTGAGCCCAGGAGTTTGAGGTTGCTATGAGCTAGCCTGACGCCACGGCACTTAGCCCAGGCAACAGAGCAAGACTCTGTCTCAAAAAAAAATACTTTGTAATCTAAATAGTAAAGTTTTACCATTTGAATATTTTCATTTGCACTATAAAGTTTTAGGTTCCATGAATTCAGAGATTTAGTTTTGTTTGTGGTATTCCTTGGACCTGACATGTAATAGGTATTTCATTCATTCAACAGATATTATTGAGCACCTAATATGTCCTAGACATTGTTGAAGGTGCTCAGGATATAACAATGAAGAAAACAAAACTCACAGAGCTTACATTTTGGTGAGGGTGACATAAAAGAAGCAATAACTATGCTGGAATGCATTGGTCAATGTGTTTTACAAAAAGATTTAAGAAGTTACAATTATCCAAATCATTTAATATACATTAAAATTACATGTTTTCAAATAGGTAGCCAAAGTTTGTCTGAAAATGAAATTATGGATAAGTTGCAGTTATTGGTGACATAAAGTCAAAGATAGGACCCTGGGAGTGGCTCAAGTGTGATAAAGGACAATCAATTAGAGAAGAGGTCAAGGAACTTAAAAGGGCAAGATATTGAAGGAATATTGAAATCATCAAGAATTATGATAATGGCTGGGCGCGGTGGCCCATGCTTGTAATCCTAGCACTCTGGAGGCCGAGGCGGGAGGATTGCTTGAGCTCAGGAGTTCGAGACCAGCCTGAGCAAGAGCAAGACCCCGTCTCTACTATAAATAGAAATAAATTAGCCAAAACAACTACAAATAGAAAAAACTAGCCAGGCACGGTGGCGCCTGCCTTTAGTCCTAGCTATCCAGGAGGCTGAGACAGGAGGATTGCTTGAGCCCAGGAGTTTGAGGTTGCTGTGAGCTAGGCTGAC
>NW_012135081.1:7179883-7182300 GCF_000956105.1 Propithecus coquereli
GGGGTCTCGCTCTTGCTCAGGCTGGTTTCGAACTCCCGAGCTCAAACAATCCGCCCGCCTCAGCCTCCCAGAGTGCTAGGATTACAGGCGTGAGCCACCACGCCCGGCCTGAATACAGTTTTATGAATTAAAAACTTGTGCTACCAGTTTTTAAGGTATTTGTTGTATGTACCTGTCCCTCTCCCAAAAAACATTAAATTTCTTGAGGCAATGATATTAAGACTATACTATCTTGTACAATTATTCCTGGGTGGTTACCATGGCCTCTCCCCAAGGTGGAGGTTGGGAGAACTACTTTACAACATCAATACTTGCTAATATTTATTGCTTTCAAGCAGGAAGGGAAGGCATAGCAGAAGGAGGAGTTTGGGGATGATAGCTGGGGACAGGGTACAGAGGCTTATGCGAATTCCATCCACTTCATCTCCAGATCCTCCCTTTAGTACTTTTTCAAGGTCCCCTATTATCCCCCATTATGTGTGACTGAAGCAGATTACCACCTGTGTGCCTAGGTTTTCAGTATTTGGTGTTTTCCTCAGTTCCTGGGGTGAAAGCTGAAACTAAGAGTTTTGAATGGAAAAGGACAGGTAGGCCAGGTGCAGTGGTTTATGCTTGTAATCTTGGCACTCTGGGAGGCCGAGGCAGAAAGATCCTTTGAGCTCAGCAGTTTCAGACCAGCATGTGCAAGAGCAAGACCCCATCTCTACTAAAAATAGAAAAATTAGCTGAGTGTCATGGCATGTGCCTGTAGTCCCACCTACTCGGGACACTGAGGCAGGAGGATGGCTTGAGCTCAAGAGTTTGAGGTTGCTGTGAGCTAGGCTGACACCATGGCATTCTACTCAGGTTAACAGAGTGAGACTCTGTCTCAAAATAAAAACAAAAAGAAAAACAAAACCTAAATTAAACTTCCAAAGATGAAAACTACAGTGTTTGAGATAAAAAATACATTAGATGGTACTAAGGACAGATTAGACATTACAAAAAATAAAACAATCAATATACTTGTAGACATAGCAACACTATCCACAGAAAGGTAAAAAAATTAATTAAAATAAAGAGAGCATCAGTTAGTTGTGGAACAATTTCAGGAGGCCTAATATATGTGTAATCGGAATACCTGAAGAGGGGTGAGGAGATACTTGAAGAAATGATGGTCAAGGTTTTTCCAAATTTGAAGAAATCTATAAGTCTACTTGAAAAAGTCTACAAGATCAAAGAAGCTCAACAAACCCCAAATAAAGAAACATAAAGAAAACTACAGCAAGGCATATGATAATTAAATTGCTTAAAACCAATGATAAAAATACAATCTTTAAAGCAACCAGAAACAAAAGATGCATTATATATAGAGGAACAAATAAGAATGACAGCAGATTTATCAATGGAAACAATGTAAGCAAGGATACACGGGAATAACATCTTTAAAATATTGAAAGAAAAAAAGTATTGAAAGAAAAAAATCATTAGCATAGAACAGGGATCTGATCTCATCTAACTGAAAATATCTTTCAAAAATTAAGGCAAAGACTTTTCTAGACATACCAAAATTCAAAGAATTCATTAGCAACAGATATACACTACACAAAATGTTAAAGGAATTTCCTCAGGCAGAAGGATAACTCTGGATAAATCTGGATCTACATGAAGGAACAAAGAGAACTGGGAAAAATAATTATATGGATAAATACAAACATTTTTTTTCTCTTCATCCCCTTGCCCCCTTTTCCTGAATATAAGGCTGGATAACTTTCTTATTACTTAAATTTCTTTAAAAGATAATTGGTTCTGAATTGTAGGGTTATATCAGAAGTTTATAGAAGTAAATTGTATAACAAAAATAGATTGAAGACCAAGAAGGGAGAAATGGAAACAAATTCTTGCAAGGTTCATATATCAAGTGACATAATATCATTTGAAGGTGGATTATGACAAGAAAAATACATGTAATGCAAACTCTGAAGCAATTGCTAAAATAACAGAGCTTTAGTCATTAAGAAAGGATATAAAATGAAATCATAAAATAATCTAAAAGAAGAAAGAAAAAGAGAAAAAAGGGAAGAAAGAACAGGTGAGATGAATAGACAACAAATAGAAAGATGGTAGATTTAAATCCAGCCATCTGAACAATCACATTAAATATGAATGGTCTGAAAGTCCCCAATTAAGAGGCAGACATTGTCAGATTAATAGAAAAGCAAGACTCAATTATATGTCACCACAAACACCCACTTTAAATATATAGACACAAGGCCGGGCGTGGTGGCTTATGCCTGTAATCCTAGCACTCTGGGAGGCTGAGGCGGGTGGATCGTTTGAGCACAGGAGTTTGAGACCAGCTTGAGCAAGAGCGAGACCCCATCTCTACTGAAAATAGAAAGAAATTAGCTGGACAACTAAAAATATATATAGAAAAA
>NW_012135081.1:7182350-7183764 GCF_000956105.1 Propithecus coquereli
AAAAAAAAAAGAATTATGACTGGTGTCCCTGGAGAGAGTGGTAGAGAGATACAGTCTTAAAGGAATGAGTATAAGTAACCTAGGGGAAGGGGCAATAAATTACAACAAGGAGGGCTATTGTGCAGTGTAATCTGATAATATGATTTAAAGAGGACACTTACCCCACCTTTAAGTGCAATGGTACCAAAAGGTGTAAAAGAAATAACAACTAAAATTCCTGTTAGTATGTATTTGGGAAAAAGAAAAGAAAAAAAATAAATAACAACTACATTAAAGAGGGCTGCTGGAAAAACATTGCCATCAAAGGAGATCCATGTTGCAGTTAAAGCAAGAAGGGAATGTTCAGAGAAGAGATTGAGGATATAAAGTATTTTGTGGATATTTGGCCCTGTCTTCAATTGTGAAAGGGTTTCAAGAGATGGCGAAGGACTATAAGATGGAGTTATAAACAGTGATGTACAGATTGTAGGAACTTTAGGGTCCAGGATATGAGGCATGGCTGGGGAATCCTAGATTCTAGTGATGACTGACATGAACAGGGATAATGGACACGGTGACTTAAAAGGGGACAGTGGTATAGAGGCTGTGAATGTTGAGAGGAGTAGGGAATCTTGCTGGGCTGTGCAGAGTTCTGGGGTTCCCACTTGACCTCTGCTGATAGAGGTCAGTAGGAAGACATGCAGAGCGATGTTCTTACCCTCATGATACTGACTCTTTTTTTTTTCAATAAGAACTTGGATTGAATTGTAACATACATTAAATTGCATAAATCTAACTCCTTCTTCACTTCTTGGGAGCCTCCAGGCTTATAGAGGGGCATTTTTAATTTCTAGCCCGTGGATCATTCTCTTGATCCCTGTGGATGCCAACAGCAGCAGTCCTCAGATAACTGGTTTTATTCCTAGTAAATGAGCTTATCTTGATTTTTGCTCAATAAATATTTGTTGAATTAATGAATCAAGTGCCAGATCCATGATGGAAATACGTTTTGCTTCAGAGGACCTCATATCACTTGAATTCTCTGTTTCCAGGGTTGTTAGGTACTGCAACATGGAAATAA
The DNA here is from genome assembly GCF_000956105.1 of Propithecus coquereli. Taxonomy (NCBI): domain Eukaryota; kingdom Metazoa; phylum Chordata; class Mammalia; order Primates; family Indriidae; genus Propithecus; species Propithecus coquereli. The sequence goes on from NW_012135081.1 coordinate 7,183,411, forward strand.
AACTAATGTTTAACTCCACATGCTATCTAACTAGTGAAATCTAATTTTGCTTCCATCTCTAAAGAAGTATCCTCCATCAAGCCCAGGATGACCCTTTACCTGTGTTCTTAACATCATTCACTTCTGCCTTTTCCAGGACTGTGAATTTTCAGTTTGTTCCCTTAATCTTTCCATTTTGTCTACAAATATCCTTAGCTCTTCCATTCTAAATGTAAGACAAAATCAGAACAAAACAAACCTGCCCTCAGGTCTTCCTTTTATTCTGCTACACTTTTTCCACATTTCTTTCTTTCTTTCTTTCTTCCTTTCTTTTTTTTGAGTCTCACTCTGTTGCCTGGGCTAGAGTGCCATGGC
>NW_012135081.1:7186824-7214886 GCF_000956105.1 Propithecus coquereli
CTGCACTCTAGCCCGGGCAACACAGTTGAGACTCTGTCTCAAAAAAAAAAAAAAAAAAACCACGTTAAAAACTATTGGATGAAAATTAGTCTGGCATGGTGGTGCACACCTGTAGTCCCAAGCTACTTGGGAGGCTGAGGTGGGAGGATTGCTTGAGCCCAAAAGTTTGAGGTTATAGTGAGCTATGACTGTGCCACCACACTCTAGCCTGGGTGACAGAGTGAGACCCTGTTTCAAAAAAACAAAAACCAAAAACAAATAGATGAATATAAAAAGGACTATACCAATCACCAAGTAAAGTTTATTCCAAGAATGCAATTTTGGTTTAATATACAAAATTCAATTAATGTAACACGTTTACACCATATCAATAGAATAAAGAACAAAAAGATGATCTATGATCATCTCAATAGATAGAGAAGAATCATCAGAGGAAATTTAACACTCTTTCAGGATAAACACTCAAACAAGAAATACCAGGGAACTTCCTCAATTTGATAAAGAACATCAAAGAAAAACCCACAGCTAACATCATAGTAATGGCAAAAGATGTAATGCTTTTCTGCCACAAGACAAAGACGTCTGGCTTTGCCATTCCTATTCGACATTGTACTGGAGGTTCTAGCCAGGACAACTAGGCAAGAAAAAAAAATTAAAAGGCATCATCATTGGAGAGGAAGAATTAAAACTATCTGTATTGGCAAATGACATGATCTGGCATATATAAAATCCTAAGGAACACACTAAAAAAATATTACACTAATAAAAGAGTTCAGCAAGGTGTCAATGCAAAAAAATCAATATATAAAAATCAACCGGGGGCAGGGTGCAGTGGCTTGCGCCTGTAATCCTAGCACTCTGGGAGGCCAAGGTGGGAGGATTGTTTGAGTTCAGGAAGAGACCAGCCTGAGCAAGAGCGAGACCCTGTCTCTACAAAAAATAGAAAGAAATTATCTGGACAACTAAAAATATATAGAAAAAATTAGCTGGGCATGGTGGCACATGCCTGTAGTCCCAGCTACTCGGGAGGCTGAGGCAGAGGGATTGCTTGAGCCCAGGAGTTTGAGGTTGCTGTGAGCTATGATGACACCCCGGCACACTAGCCTGGGCAACAGAGCAAGACTCTGTCTCCAAGAAGAAAAAAAATGGAATAAATTTAAAGAAGGAAGTGCAAGACATACACTGAAACTACAAAATATCATTAAAAAATTTAAAGAAGACCTACATAAATGGAAAGACATACCATGTTTATGGATTATGGATTGGCTAACTTAACATTGTTAAGATGGCAGTACTCCCAAAATTGATCTACAGCTTCAGTGTAATCCCTATCAAAATCCCAGCTGATTTTTTTGCGGAAATTGCCAAGCCGATCCTAAAATTCATATGAAAATGCAAGGATATAGCGCAAATATTCTTAAAAAAAAGAGGAACAAAGTTGAAGTTGAAGGACTCAGACTTCCAGTTTTTTTTTTTTTTTGCGAGACAGAGTCTGGTGCTGTTGCCTGGGCTAGAGTGCAGTGGCATTCAGCTTATTTCACAGCAACCTCAAATTCCTGGGCTCAAGTGATCCTCCTGCCTTAGCCTCTGAGTAGCTGGGACTAGAGGCGTGTACTACCACGCCTGGCTGATTTTTTCTATTTTTACTTGTCCGGCTCATTTCTTTCTATTTTTAGTAGAGATGGGGTCTGGCTCTTGCCAAGTCTGTTCTTGAACTCCTGACCTCAAGCGATCCACCTCGGCCTCCCAGGAGTGCTAGGATTACAGGCATGAGCCACCATGCCTGGCCATAGGTATATTTTAAAGAGAAATTAAAACACATGTCTACACAAAAATCTGTACATGAATGCCATAGCAGCATTATTCATAATAGCAAAAAAAAAAAACAAAAAACCAAAAAGGAAACAACCCAAATGTCTATCAATTGATGGATAAACAAAATGTGATATATTTATACAACTGAATATTATTTGGCCATAACAAGAAATGAAATACTGATCCATACTACAACATGGATGAAACTTTTAAACATTCTGGTAAGTGAAAACAGCCAGATACATATATTGTGTGGTTCTATTTTACGTGAAATGTCCAAGATAGGCAAATTTACAGAGAAACAATGTAGATCAGTGGATGACTAGGTTTGGGGTGATAAAGCTTGGGTGGAAATGGGGAGTGACTGCTAATGGGTATGAGGTTTCTTTTCGGGCTGATGAAAATATTCTAAAATTGATTGTGGTGATGGTTGCACAATTCTTACTAAAAACCATTGAACTGTATACACAAGTAGGTGAATTGTGTGGTATGTGAATTATATCTTAATAAAGCTGTCAAAAAAGTAAATCTATACATGTGATAAAATTGCATAATATACTACACACACACACACACACACACATACCACACAAATGAGTATGTGTGAAAACTGGTGAAATCTGAATAAGATCTATAGACTGTATCAATGTCAATTTCCCTGTTTTTATGGTATACTACAGTAAAGTAAAATGTTGTCATTGGGGGAAGCTAGTTGAAGGGTACACGTGATCTCTCTGTACTATTTTTGCAACTTTGTTGAGTCTATAATTAATTTAAAAAATTAAGTGGATGGAAAAAGATATACAATGCTAAAACTAATAAAAATGAAGCTGGATATTAATATCACAGTAGAATTCAGAGGAAAAGTTATTACCAGGGATAAAGCAAGTCACTTAATAATGATAAAGAGATCAGTTCAGCTAGACATTCATACTTTTTTTTTTAGAGACAGGGTCTTGCTCTGTTACCCAGGCTGGAGCTTCAGTGCAGTGGCATGATCATAGCTCACAGCCTTGAACTCCTGGGCTCAAGTGACCCTCCTGCCTCAGTCTCCCAAGTAGCTAGGACTTACAGAATCGCACCACCATGCCTGGCTAATTTTTCAATTTTTTGTAGAGACGGGATCTCCCTATATTGCCTAGGCTGGTCTCCAATTCCTGGGCTTGATCCTCCTGCCTCAGCCTCCCAGAGTGCTGGGATTACAAGTGTGAGCCACTGCACCTGGCCAAGGAAACTAATTTGAAGAATAGACGAATGCAGCCATATGTGAAGAATGTCCATTGGAATTAGCAACTAGGTGACCTTGATGAAAGCCAGTTTGGTGGAAAGGTAGAGATAAAAGCCAGACTAGTGAACTGGAAAGAAAATGAATAGAGCTACATTTATCACTGTATTGTTGAAGTCAAAATAAAAATGAAGAGATAAATCTCTAAATTTTTTTTTTTTTTGAGACAGGGTCTCACTGTTGCCTAGGCTAGAGTGCAGTGGCATCATTTAAGCTCACTGACTGCAATGTCAAACTCCTGGGCTCAAGCAATCCTCCTGTCTCTGCCTCCCAAGTAGCCAGGACTACTGGTGTGTGCCATGGTGCCCAGTTAATTTGTCTATCTTTTGTAGAGATGGGGTCTCTATTTTGCTTACACTGGTCTCAAACTCCTGACCTTAAGCAATCTTCCTGCTTCAGCTTCCCCAAGTGCTAGGATTACAGGTGTGAACCACTGTACCTGGCCCTAAATCTCTCAATGTAATGTTTTATTTGGGAAGAAGAATTGCAATTTGGGGCATACACATAGACTGGGTGGTTTTTGGTACGTCTGAACAACAGAAGTTAGAGGTTTTATAAAAGAGGAGAAAAGTTATGTACTGCTCTTTGGGAAAGTTAATTGGCATTAGTATTGTGAGTGACAGCAGTAGGCAAAATTAGTCCTAGAGTTGTAGCAGGTTATCTCAGAAGCTATAGATAAACTGGTTTATGTTACAATAAGCAGTTCAGCAGTCAGGCTTGCAGAGAATTACACACACTCTTGGAGAAATGTTTTGTACCCTGAGTCCTTTCCCCTCCTCGTTTCTCCACTGTTAGGTATGACAAGAATGACCCAATTTGCATGATCAAATTTCGTAATAGATAGATCTTGGAAACAAAGTTTAACTGAAAAGCAATTTGCAGGAAGGTATGTATCTATTGTACAAAATTAGTTTTCTGTTTAAAAAAATTTTTTTTTTTCTTTTTGAGACGGAGTCTCACTTTGTTGCCCAGCCAGAGTGAGTGCCGTGGCGTCAGCCTAGCTCACAACAACCTCAAACTCCTGGGCTCAAGCGGATCCTCCTACCTCAGCCTCCCGGGTAGCTGGGACTACAGGCACGTGCCACCACGCCCGGCTAATTTTTTCTCTATATATATTTTTAGTTGTCCAGATCATTTCTATTTTTTTTAGTAGAGATGGGGTCTTGCCCTTGCTCAGGCTGGTCTCGAACTCCTGACCTTGAGCGATCCACCCGCCTCGGCCTCCCATTTTCTTTTTACTATTAAAGACAGGGTCTCAACTCTGTCACCCAAGTTGGAATGCAGTGGTGAGATCCCAACTCACTGTAACCTTGAACTCCTGGCCTCAAGTGATCCTCTCACCTCAGCCCCCAAAAGTACTGGGATAATAGATGTGAATAGTGGCACCTGGCCTTATAGCTTTAAAACTTGCAGAACAGGCCGGGTGCAGTGGCTCACACCTATAATCCTAGAGGTGGGAGGATTGCTTGAGCTCAGGACACCAGCCTGAGCAAGAGAGAGACCCCCACTCTCTACTATAAATAGAAGGAGATTAGCCAAACAACTAAAAATAGAAAAAATTAGCCGGGCACGGTGGCACGTGCCTGTAGTCCCAGCTACCCCGGAGGCTGAGGTAGGAGGATCACTTGAGCCCAGGAGTTTGAGGTTGCTGTGAGCTAGGCTGACGCCATGGCACACTAGCCTAGGCAAGAGTGGGACTGTCTCTAAAAAAAAAAAAAACCAAAAACTTGCAGAACACTATTTGGATACATAACTATGTACAGGAATTATAAAACACCAGCTTGTTTTTTTTCTTTTTTTTTTTTTAGAATTGAAATAGAGAAGGTAGCATTTTTTTTTTTTTAAAGAGACAAGTCTCACTATATTGCCCAGGCTGGAGTGAAGTGGCTACTCACAGGCTTCACTACCATGTACAGCAAAATAAAAAATCAATTTTTTTTTTGTTTTTGTTTTTTTGAGACAGAGTCTCACTCTGTTGCCCAGGCTAGAGTGCTGTGGCATCAGCCTAGCTCAGAGCAACCTCAAACTCCTGGGCTCAAGCCATCCTCCTGCCTCACCTTCCCGGGTAGCTGGGACTACAGGCACGCGCCACCGTGCCCGGCTAATTTTTTTTTTCCTACTTTTAGTTGTTTGGCTAATTTCTTTCTATTTATAGTAGAGACATGGTCTTGCTCTTGCTCAGGCTGGTCTCGAACTCCTGAGCTCAAGCAATCCTCCCGCCTCGGCCTCCCAGAGTGCTAGGATTATAGGCGTGAGCCACCACACCCAGCCAAAAAAAAATCAATTTTTAAATGGTGAAAGCACCACAACTGGCACACTAGGATGTTTTTCATTAGACATCAGAAGGGTCATATAGTAAGTAACCTGTGCCAATAATTACATGTAGATTTTTAGCAAATACTTCTAATAATCCTGTTTTGGGAGTACAAGGTCTAATTTTACAGATGAGATCAGAGCGATTCCTTAGGCCTGAAGTGGCTCATGACTGTAATTCTAGCACTTTGGGAGGCCAAGGTGGCAAGATCACCTGAGGCAAGGAGTTGAAGACCAGTCTGAGCAACATAGCAAGGCCCCATTTCTAGCAATAATAAAACATTAGCCAGTTGTGGTGGCATGTGCCTGTAGTCTCAGCTACTCAGGAGGCTGAGGCAGGAGGATTGCTTGAACTCAGGAGTTTGAGGTTGTAGTGAGCTATGACACCACGGCACTCTAGCCAGGGTAACAGAACAAGACTCTCCAAAAAAAATAAATAAATAAAAGGTTTGCTCAAACTATGTATTCCCAAATCGGAGAACCAAAAATTTAATGATTCTGATGAGTTTGTTGCATTTCAAGTGTGGTAAAAAAAAAAGATTGAGGCAAAGGAATTAATGAATAGTAGAAGGGGGAACTAACTGATGTAGCAGGGTCCCTGATGTGGGAAGGAATACTAAAGTACTTACAGGTGACAGGAAAGGCCTTGAATAAGACATTTCTCTGAAATAGTAACCAAGAATTGGCAGTTTGTTAAGTCTTGTAGAAGAGTGAGGAAGTCACGAGTTAATATTCCTAAACTTCCTGATACAAGAATTACTTGGTTGACTTGATTTGGCTGCTAGGGGTCTGTCTTTAGCCCCATGAAACTTTTGTTCATCAAATGATCTAAACTGTCTACCTAAGGCCATCATTCTTAGCCAACCATCAGATATGTTTGTGTTTCCCCAATACAGCATACTACTTGTGGGAATAAAAAGGTCCTGCTTTTTAGTGGCTGTCTGTTAAGTCTTAATTATTCTTCCCATTTTTAAATTTCAGCCCTGTGCTTTCCCCCAAAGCATTTTCTGGCAATCCAAACTCAGGAACTTTTTCTTGGGATTCATATATAGCTATTTATATTTACCATAAACCAGCTAATTGTCTTCTTATGTTGTTTGCGTAAGACAGTCCTGGTTTTTAATTATTGTCCCAGCATAATCATGGCTACCCTAATGGTAACTTACTTTGCAGATTAATTTATATCTGTAGAAAGTTTACGCTATAGTCAAAATCTTCCTCTTCATGAAGTAGCTTTTCATCTTCTACAAATTGCAGCCTTTTCATCCACAGCCACCCCTCTCCAACCCTGTACTAATAAGCCTTTTTATGTGGAGATGTAACCAATGTGAACTCACAGAGGCCAGACAAGCCCCAGTGTTTTCAGGAAGATTGCAGTTCAGACAGGGCTGATTAGATACAGGAGATCCTGTATCTGCTAATGGTTAACATCTGGGAAAGAAAGTGGAAATGAGGAACTTTACAGTTAAGCTGTATTCTCTGCAGTAACAAGGTCCTAAAAGCCTAGCCTAACTTCTTACAAACAGCCTAGTACAACTTACAACAGGTGTGAAGTCTGACACTTTAAGTGGGGAATCTGTGGCACTAAATCTTTTCAACTAAACAACGTCTTAAGAGCAGATTAATAACTTACTAGAGCATTCAGTTTTTTGGTGGGAAGAGACCAAGCACCCAATGAGTTCATCCAACAAGAAGCCATAACTTTATTAATGATAGAAACAGTACAAATTTCAAACCAAGCTGCAGTTACTCTTTTGAAACACCAAAAAAAGTCCTTGTTTTCAGATGTTACATTGTTAATTCCTATAAGAGAAAAAAGATAATTAGAGATAGTTACAGGCAAATTCGGAGAATTCAGGTCACTAAAACCTAAGGCAACTCAGAATGGGCTTTAGAACAAGGCTTCCTAATTGGCTGGTATTAAGTAGAAGAAAAAAAGTCACTCATAATTGGTCAGGGCAGAGGGAGTTAAAGAATAAAGGGTTGGACACTTACCATAATAGCATTTACAATATCATTACTGTTGTTCTTCAGGGCTCGGACTGCCTTTGCTCTCGACACATTTGCTTGTGACATGACCAATTCTATGTCTTTAACTTCCACACCTGTTTCATCAACCTGGAAGTGAGGGAAAAAAACGTAATAAATAAATTAAAAAACTTCAGCAGTTCTTTGGAGCCAGAGTCTCTTGAATCTAGTTCTTAATTTAACTCAAAAACTGTATAACTCAATGGGGTTATATTGAACCTAGAACAATATAAAATTCACCAAACATACTGCTATAGAGAGAAAATTAAAAGTACAGATTACTATACTGCTTAACAGAACAGTTTTGAAATGGTTTGAGGCCTTGCCCTGCTCCATCCAGAGCAAGGTTATAGAAATTTTAGAAAACTGGTTGAGTGCCATGACTCACACTTTTAATCCTAATCCTAACACTTTGGGAGGCTCAGGTGGAAGGAGTGCTTGAGGCCAGGAGTGGAGACCAGCCTGAGCCACATAGCAAGATCCCGTCTCTAGGGCCGGGCGCGGTGGCTCACGCCTGTAATCTTAGCTCTCTGGGAGGTGGAGGCGGAGGCAGGTGGATTGTTTGAGCTCAGGAGTTCGAAACCAGCCTGAGCAAGAGCGAGACCCCGTCTCTACTAAAAATAGAAAGAAATTAATTGGACAACTAAAAACATATAGAAAAAATTAGCCGGGCATGGTGGCGCATGCCTGTAGTCCCAGCTACTCGGGAGGCTGAAGCAGGAGGATCGCTTGAGCCCAGGAGTTTGAGGTTGCTGTGAGCTAGGTTGACGCCACAGCACTCTAGCCCAGGCAACACAGTGAGACTCTGTCTCAGAAAGAAAAAAAAAAAGATCCCGTCTCTATAAAAAACACAAAAATTAGCTGAGAGTGGTGGTGCACATCTGTAGTCCCAGCTACTTGGCAGGCTGATGGAGGATGGCTTGAGCCCAGGCATTTGAGGTTGCAGTGAGCTATGATGATGCCACTGCACTCTACCTAGGGTGACAGTGCGACCTTGTCTCAAAAAACAGAGAAAAATTCTGGGCAATTAAAAAAAAATTTTCAGGCCGGGCACGGTGGTTCACACCTGTAATCCTAGCACTCTGGGAGGCCAAGGTGGGTGGATTGCTCAAGGTCAGAAGTTTGAGACCAGCCTGAGCAAGAGCGAGACCCCGTCTCTAACTGTAGTCCCAGCTACTCGGGAGGCTGAGGCAGGAGGATCACTTGAGCCCAGGAGTTTGAGGTTGCTGTGAGCTAGGCTGATGCCATGGCACTCTAGCACATAGCCAGACTCTGTCTCAAAAAAAAAAAAAAAAAAAAATCTCTAATATACCTCTTCCTCTTCACTCTCCTCTTGTACAGTTGGAGTCTGTGTGTTTTCTTGAATGTTTGAAACAGCTTCACCTTGAACTTTGAATTTCTCAGCAGCTGCTAGCTGTGCCTGCTGAGATAAATCCTCGATCTACAGGGCAGAGAACACAGATTCACATGAGACTACAGTAATTGAAAAATAAATCATATATATCGTTTCAAAACTCTCACTCTAAACCTACTTCAGGTAACTTACACATAACTTTAAACTGCTTGCCCTTACTCAGACCTATATATCACAGTAGAAAGAGAAGTAGCCTAGGTCTAGAGCAGTGGTTCTCAACTGGGGGGTAATTAGGTCTCCCAGGGCACATGAGGCAATGTCTGGAGATTCATTTTTTTGGTTATCACAAATGGATGCAATGCTGCTAAAACGCCCATAACGCACAGGATCGCCCTTCCACAGAAAGAATTAACTGACCCAACATATGTCAGTAGTTCTGACGCTGACAAACACTGGTCTAGAGCAACTTCCAAGAAAACTAGACTCACCTTGGCTTCCCCAAAAACTATGTAGGTATCTGAAGCTGGGCTCTTGTAGACATCTGGTTTTGTGATGACAAAGAGGATATTCTTAGATTTCCGGATAGTGACTCTAGTAACCCCTGTAACCTGTCGAAGACCCAGTTTGGACATAGCCTAAAGAATAGAAAAGATCAGGTTTTCAACTTCTTTAGAAGCAGCTTCAAGAAGCAAGGAACATAGTATCACATTCAAAGCAAAGCCTTTTTCAAGGCTAGGAAAAGTTTATAGAAGAATAGAGAATCAGTTTTTAGGATGCCTGAGTTTTCTGCCATAGTAACTTCTACTTTAACTAAACAGGATTCTACTACCACTAGAGTTCCACTACAGGTGTTCTGCTCTCTGAAGTCACTTCACAGAACCATTAATTCTTGTTTATAACTTAAAATCTTACCTTCCGTGCCTTCTTTTCACTCCGACTCTGTTTTGCTTTACTGACTGGTTCTTCATCGATTTCAGCTGCCGCCGCCAGCTAACAAGATAAAAACAGCTATGAGTTACCTGAAACTTAGGATCTGGATATCACAATCTCCATGTGGTTTTTCCTTTATGAAGGGCCACAGTTCCAAATAGAAGTCAGCTCCGATCGACCTTGCTTCCTTGACCCAAGTACCAGTTAATAAGAGAATACCCACCTGTGCTTGTTGTGTAGTTGCTTGTGTAGAATCTTGTTCCTCGAGTTCTGGTACTGATTCATCACTGTCAGATTCTGTTCCAGATCCTAAGATGACAAACATTTACTATTTTATAAGATTATAACGAAGGGGTACCTCACCATGGCTTGCCTGGACTAGGAGTCAATACCTTATGCTAGACCTAACAAAATTAATGTAAACCAACTGGCTTGTGTGAAGCCAGCTTAACATCCCCAACCTTAGTCACTAACTAGTGTGTATATTTATTAAAAACCCAGCCCCAGAAATGAGTGGTAATCACTAGACACAGCTGAGCAATTTATGTACTGTAACTGCTTTCTTTCCCTCAAGGTCTTCATTTCTTGGCAAAGGCAAATATCAATGACCCATGTAACTCTAAATTTTACCCAATAGCCCAACCATACCAGAAAAGTTCTGCCATAAGGTGTTTCTAGTAAGTGAAAAACAAAAAAAATCACATTGTGGAGGCAGAATAGGCATGGCATTTCCCCTAATCCTTTAAATTGGGTTAGAGGAGGCCAAAAGCAGCTGTGTACACCCATTGAGGCTTATTTTCAAACCACTCACCCCAGCAATCTGATCTAATTGATATAGCTGGAAGATTCTCGATGTTGACCCATAGCTCTAATAGTCACTTTCTCTACTGGATACTGTCCTGTGACTTCCCCCATTTCTTCCAAACATAACTCACATATTTTAAGTTTCCCTCAATCAAAAGGCCAAGCATCAATAAAGACTATTGAGAAAAAAGCAGCATATACCAGCACCATTCTCAGGCTAGGAAAAACAGGTCTCTACATTTTTAAGAAAAGGGAGTCCCTGGGCAACTGGTCATTACTACAAAGTGAAAAAGAAAGACAAATAGCTCCAGATTCCCCAATATTTTAGCAAATCCCAGGCCCAGGGACAAGGTTAGTGATGTGGTAGGGATTAGAGCAAATTAAAGGTATGGCATGTCTTGGTTTTCAATGTCAGATCACTTAGGTAAAAAAGATGGCAGACCCAGGGTTTAGTCTGGGCCACATTACACAGAATGATACACAAGTCTCTATCTGAGGTGATGAAAACCAAGATTCAGTTTCATATTCCTAGAGCTTTTGCATGTAAAATTATCATTCTAAGTTCTATGTCCAAACACAAGCAGGTACACTGGAGAAAGCGGCGCATCCTAGGGTTAGTATTGGTGGGTAGCCCCCAAGAGGGGTGTGGGCGACACACCATGCACACAGCAAACCAAGGCAAATACCCTTGTTGTTCTTCAGAACAGGCTGCTTGGCAGAGGGGGTTGGGGCAGGGATTCCAGCAGGTTTGGGGGTGGGCATGTTGACGAGGACCGACTGGAAAGGCACTCCCCCAGACACTGGTTCCGGGGGAATCAGAGGCGGCAGCTCATCCTCATCAGCAGGGACTAGGGGCTTAGAGAGTGATTCCAGCACCAGCCCAGGTGAGGACGGCAGAAATTGCTGTTTAGGAAGCAGAGGGGGAACTGGGGTGGGAGTAAGAGGCAGAGAGACTGGTGGGGTGGATGCTGGAGAGACAGATGCTGATACACCTTTGGGAAGGACCTTTTCAGAGGCAGCTGCTGCCAGAGGGGTAGATGCCTTAGACTCAGGAGGAGCCAAGGGGCTCTTTGGGGAACGAAGAGAATCTTTGCCTTTCCCAGGAGAAACAGGGAGAGCTTTTGCAGGCTTTGAAGAGCCTTTCTGAGTAGGGACTGTGAGTAGAGGGGCTGGAGCCACTGTGGAAAGGGATCCTTCAGTACCATTCTTAGCTGAGGGATCGGGGCACACAAGAGGTGAAGTAGCAGAACTCTTCTTGGCCTGTGTACCATTCTGAGTGGGAGCTGGGGCAACAAGTGCTTCTTTGACAGCTGTGGGTCCCTTCTTTGCTGGAAGCCCTTTAGGTGCTTGAGGGGCAACAGACTCCACGGTACATGTCACTGAAACTGGGGAAGTAGGGGAGTCTTTGGGGGAGGAAGAAGTCACAGGTGAGGAAGTAGGGGCCCCTTTGAGGACTGGAGTTGATGGAGTCTTTTGGGGGGATAGAGGAGCCATAGCTGGAGTAGGGGCCTCTTTGAGGGATGTGGAAACTGGGGTCCTTTTGGGTGAGGGAGAAGTCATGTCTGAGGGAATGGGGGCCTCTTTAGTGGATGGGGCCCCTTTGTGAGAGAGAGGAGTAAGGGCTGGGAGAGTGGGGGCCTCTTTGGATGAAGTCTCTTTGGGGCAGGGAGTCCTGGCTGGGGGAGTAGAGGCCCCTTTGGGGGCTGGGGTCTTTTTAGGGGAAGGAGAAGTCACGGCTGGGAGATTGGAGGCCCCTTTGGGGGCTGGAGTTGCTGGGGCCTCTTTGGAGGGAGGAGTCACTGCTGGGGGAGTGGTCTCCCCTTTGGATGGGGTAGCTGAGCCTCCTTTGGGAGCTGGGGTTGCTGAGGCTTTTTTGGGGGAAGGAGTCACTGCTGGGGGAATGGGATCCCCTTTGGAGGATGGGGATGCTATGCCTCCTTTGGGAGTTAGGGTTGCTGGGGCCTCTTTGGGGGAGGGAGGAGTCAATGCTGGGGGAGTGAGATCCCCTTTGGAGGGGGTTGCTGAGGCCTTTTTGGGGGAGGAAGGAGTCACCGCTGACAGAGTAGGATCCCCTTTGGAGGATGGGGTAGCTGGACCTCCTGGGACCTTTTTGGGGGGAGGAGGAACCCCTTTGGAGGATGGGGTAGCCGGGCCTCCTCTGGGAGCTTGAGTTGCTGGTGTTTTGGGGGAGGGAGGAGTCACTGCTGTGGGAGTGGGATCCCCTTTGGAAGATGGGGTATCTGGGCCTCCTTTGGATGCTGGGGCCTTTTTGGGCAAGGGTATAGTCGCTCCTGGGGGAGTGGGATCCCCTTTGGAAGATGGGGTTGCTGGGGACTTTTTGGGGGTGGGAGGAGTCACTGCTTGGGGAGTGGGATCCCCTTTGGAGAATTGGGTAGCTGGACCTCCTGGGACCTTTTTTGCAGGGGGAACCCCTTTGGAGGATGGGGTAGCTGGGCCTCCTTTGGATGCTGGGGACTTTTTTGGGGAGGGTGTAGTCACTCCTGGGGGAGTGGGATCCCCCTTGGAGGATGGGGTTGCTGGGGCCTCTTTGGGGGAGGGAGTTGTCACTGCTGGGGGAGTAGGATCCCCTTTGGAGGTTGGGGTAGCTGGGCCTCCTCTGGATGCTGGGGCCTTTTGGGGGGAGGGAGGAATCACTCCTGGGGGAGTGGGATCCCCTTTGGAGGATGAACTAGCTGGGCCTCCTTTGGGAACTGGGGTTGCTGGGGCCTCTTTGGGGGAGGGAGGAGTCACTCCTGGGGGAGTGGGATCCCCTTTGGAGGATGGAGTTGCTGGGGCCTTTTTGGGGGAGGGAGTCACTGCTGGGGGAGTGGGGTCCCCTTTGGAGGATGGGGTAGCTGGACCACCTTTGGGAGCTGGGGTCTCTTTGGGGGAGGGAGGAGTCACTGCTGGGGGAGTGGGATCCCCTTTGGAGGATGAGCTAGCCGGGCCTCCTTTGGGAGCTGGGGTCTTTTTGGGGGTGGGAGGAGTCACTCCTGGGGGAGTGGGATCCCCCTTGGAGGATGGGGTTGCTGGGGCCTCTTTGGGGGAGGGAGTAGTCACTGCTGGAGGAGTGGTATCCCCTTTGGAGGATGAGCTAGCTGGGCCTCCTTTGGGAGCTGGGGTCTTTTTGGGGGAGGGAAGAGTCACTCCTGGGGGAGCGGGATCCCCTTTGGGAGCTGGGGTTGCTAGGGCCTCTTTGGGGGAGGGAGTTGTCACTCCTGGGGGAGTGCGATCCCCTTTGGAGGATGGGGTTGCTGGGGCCTTTTTAGGGGAGGGAGGAGTCACTACTGGGGGAATGGGATCCCCTTTGGAAGATGGGATAGCTGGGCCTCCTTTGGGAACTGGGGTTGCTGGGGCCTCTTTGGGGGAGGGAGGAGTCACTCCTGGGGGAGTGTGATCCCTTTTGGAGGATGGAGTTGCTGGGGCCTTTTTGGGGGAGGGAGTCACTGCTGGGGGAGTGGGATCCCCTTTGGAGGATAGGGTAGTTGGACCACCTTTGGGAGCTGGGGTCTTTTTGGGGGAGGGAGGAATCACTCCTGGGGGAGTGTGATCCCTTTTGGAGGATGGGGTTGCTGGGGCCTTTTTAGGGGAGGGAGGAGTCACTACTGGGGGAGTGGGATCCCCTTTGGAAGATGGGATAGCTGGGCCTCCTTTGGGAACTGGGGTTGCTGTGGCTTTTTTTGGGGAGGGAAGAGTCACTGCTTGGGGAGTGGGGGTCCCTTTAGGGGAAGAAGGAGTCACTGCTGGGGGAATGGGGGCTCCTATAGCCTCTGCAGGGGAGGGTGTAGTCACAGCTGGAGAAGTAGGTGCCCTTTTGGGGGCTGGGGCCCTTTTAGAGGATGGGGTAGGTGGGCCCTCTTTGGGGGAGGGAGGCATCACAACTGAGGTAGTGGGAATCTCTTTGGGGGATAGGGTTATGCCTTTGGGAGAGGAAGGAGGGGCCCCTTTGGGGGATGGAGGAGTGGGAGAATTTTTCTTGGTTGGTGAGCCTTCAGGGCCTTGAAAAGAAAGACTGGCCACTGGAAGAAAGGAAGCTTCAACTGGACAAATAGGGGATGAAAGATTTCCAATAGAAGCATCAGGGATAGCAGAACCCTGCTTGGTTGGAGGTCTTTTAGTCTGAGACACATTAATCCCTAAAGGAGATGGGGAGTCAGCTAGGTAAGTCAGGGTTCCTTTGGAAGATGCAGTAACAGAAGCACCAGAGTCCTCAGTTAGGCATCCTTCAGGAGAGGAAGTGACAGATGGCAATGCTGAGATATGAAAAATACCATCAACTTTCTTTGCACCTGAAGGAGTCCCAGCTGGGAGAATAGAAGGAGAGGGCACGGATTTGGGAATTTCAGGGGCCAGTGCCAAAGCAGCTGGAGCCACAGGGCAACTTTCAGAGGCTGTAGGAACCAAAGGTAAAGTAGTAAGAGTGGAAGTACCATTCTTAGCTGGGTGGTTTTTAGGCGCTAAAGAGACAGTTCCTTCTAGGCTGGCTGTAGTTGTAGGAGTCGAGGTACCTTTGGCAGTTGTAGGAGTCACCCCAGCAGGGTCAGAATTTTCCAAAGGAAAAGCAGTCATTGTTGTGGTAGTGAGAGAACTTTTGAGAAGCAGACTATCTGGGTCTGGATTTGCATAAGGATCTGTATTGATTATAGAGGTTGGGGAGTTAACACTCTGGGGAGATGGAGCAGCACTGGCCAGCTTACCTATGGGGAGGGGCCCTGCAAGGCTTTTCTTTGCTAGGGTAGCGTCAAGAGAAAGAGACATCTCCAGAGATGATGATGAACTTTGGGGAGAGGGGAAATTTTTAGAGGCTGCCAGGGTCAATGGTGGTAGACTAGAGTCTTTTTTGGTAGGGAGTCCTGCCTGGGCTGGAAAAATAGAAGCTCCTACTGGAGAGCCAGGTACAGTTTGGAGATCTTTTTGTGTTGGGAATTTTGCCAGTACTGAAGTAGGGAGATTTTTGAGGTCTTCAGGGTCTGGCAGAGGAGGAGAAACTGGTATCCCCAGAGTGGTTGCTACTTGAATAGGAAGCTCTTTGGGTGTCACAGGTGCCATAACCAGGGTAGCAGGGGAAGTTGGTTTTTTACTATGCATGAGACCTGATGAAATTGGAGGAGAGACACAAGTAGCTACCTCAAAGGAAATAGATGCTGCAGAAATTGTAGAGGGGTTAGTCATCACAACTGGGGTGGTTCCAACAGAAGAAACAGTAATTTCTTTCAAGCCTGGACTTTCTGGTGAAACAGGAATCTGGGCGACCAAAGGCTGAGTAGTGGCATTAGGAGAGCCTTTGAGAGAGGCTGTAGGAGATAATGAAGAAGTGGCAGCTACATCTGGGGAACCAGAAGGGTTATAGGTCATGCTAGTGATGGTAGAGGGGCCTTTGTCAACAGCCAGAGGAAAAGCTGGAGCCACCAATGGAAGAGCAGCCACAGCAACAGGAACTACCTCATTTCTGGAAGGAAGGGGAGGAATTACAGATCTCTGAGAAGGATAAGAGGCCCCCATGTTAGAATGATCTACAGAAATGGTATTTACTGTAGGATCTGACAGAGCATTAGGACCTGTCTGACTTAAAGGTTGGACAGGAGAACCAAAAGAACTCTGCTGTAAAGAGCCCAAAGAAGTGGGAAAAACCGGGGGGATGTTGGGAGCCACAGTCTTTTTAGAAGAGGTCACCACAGGCATAGACTGGGCTGAAATAGATAAGGCAGCAGGTGGACTAACAGGCCCCTTTAGGTTGAAGCTTCCTGGGTTTTGTGGAGAAGTAGGAGCTGAGGAAATGGGGGTACCTCTGACCCGAGGGGAAGTGATGGCTAGGGAAGTAGTAGGTGGTGGTGTCTGAGGACAGCAGGCTACTCCAGATTGTACAGAGGCCAAGGGAGTTATAAGGTGGGAAGGAACAGCACTGACTCTACCTGGAGGACTTGGGATACCTTCTGGATTAGGGACTACCTGAGAGGGAACTTGAATAGAAGTCTGTTCTGAGAGAACAGTGGGAGCTGACAGAGATATCACTGACCCTGACTCGGCTACAGCGGAAGGAGGTGAAGTAAGTGGGTTAGGTGGAAAAGCAGAACTCTTTTGAACTGAGTGGGGAGCCAAGGCAACCAGAGCCAAGGGAACTGAAGAGGAATGGGCCCCTTTCAGAGTTGGAGCTATCATGGGAGAGGCTAGAGCTAAGGCAGCTGGGGAGATGGGAGGCCCTATTAGGTTTGGTAGGAAAGTTGGGGTGTCAGAGGCATTTCCCAAAGGCAGGGCTGACCCAGAGGATGACTGGGGAAAAGGAATTTCAAAATGTGTTGAGGCAGTAGTAGAGGGGGAAGGGAATGGGGAAGGCTGGTTAGCAGTTGCCAGAGGGCATTGTTGGGAGGCCAGGGAGCGAGGAGAGGGAAGAGTAGGTAGAGGCTGCCCTAAGGCAGCAGTGACATTCAAGGCTGAAGACATGGGAAGCATAGCTGGAGGAGAAAAGCAAAAAAGATAAAGAAGGGAAGAGGAAAAAAAATTGAGTTATATGGCCCAACTTGGTACACATGCCTCATAGGAAACACCGGAGTTTTAAATCTGAGAATAACGCGTCACCACAGAGGATTAGACAAAGGTGACAGGCAATACCAACAACCTTCCCCAAACATTTTTTGGTGGTCAAGTAAAAAGACATCCCTCTAATCTGCCACGCTCCCCAAGTTCTACCAAAACAAACCAACTATTTTAGGGTAGGGAGAACAGTATAAGAGCAGCCTATCTCTAAATGGGGAGCACAGGCTCTAGAGTGAGTTGGACACAATATGCTTGCTTCCTACCCTTTCCCAGTTGTGCCCTACCGTTGCCTCCCCAAATGGACCCCATTCCCAAGTCTTTCTCACAGCCAATATAATTACCACTAAACAGCTATGCTACTCCATCCACCCAAAGATCATGGACTAACTGAAACAGATACTGAAAATTGAACAAGGAAGGTAGTGAACAGTGATAATGACGGGGAATCAGAGCTGAATGAAAAAAACAAGTTTTTACACTCTCAGGCTTCCACTACATTAGGAAAAATCTGACTCTTAGAATAAAGTTTTAGGAAGGGAGTACCTGGCACAATTCAGTTTTTCCTAAAGTTGAAACTCTTCAAAATTTAATACTGAGTCACTTAGCCTCCTTATACCTCACCAACGTTTACTTATTCAACAAAACAAAACCACAAAAGGGTCAGACCCAATAGTCTCTACAGACCTTCATAGGTAATGTTAGCTCTTCAGACATTAATCCGATGAATTAGACCTCCAGGGAGAAAGCATAGTCAAAAGGGTAGCGACTGAATCATGAAACTGTAACCCAACTTGTTAAATCAGACTGTAGTTCTATTTTGGAAGCAGAGAATTGGATGGAGAGAATAAGAATACACTGGATCCCCAACTCCCTAATCTGGATAAGTATTTCATTCTGTCAAAACAGACTAATATTTGGCACTATAGTAAAACGTTTTCTGAATGATGAAAAAAATACCACGTCTGTCATTCAGGAGATATAACACAGGATTAGATCAACACATGCTCAATGCCTGCAAGGGAGTGTTTAACGGAAAAAAAAAAAAAGCCCATAGCATCCAAATTTACCATTCACTCAACAATAATTCTGAAGTTTTTATAGTATCCTGCTATAGAAGACAGGTGGTTCAACCAGTTTTTCCTGGAGAGTTGGTAGGTCAAAGTCTCCCGATTACAGAACAAGTACTTTCAAATTTGTTAGTCAGAATTTAAAACATGGAATACGTTTTCTTCTGACTGGACCTCAAGATGGGATAAGGCTCAAATTACTTGATTTGGCACCATGACCAATTTTCCTGAGCTAGCTTTTACATTCGTTCAAGCAGACCATTTAATTATAGTTACAGACAAAAATCCTGTGTATTTATCACAGGTACTCCCTTAATATATAAATTATATACTATACAAACTCAGACTATTTAGGAATACATTTAACAGCATTAAGGATTGCTGGATAAGTAAATGGCATTAGTTTTGAAGCTTGAATCAAATTTTTCCAAATTCATCTGAATTCCAGGCTCCATATTTGCAAAATTGTTCAATGACACCTCTAAAATCTTGTTTAGCACTGAAATTACAGGATCTTCAGAGACCAGTCCCTTTTTCCTTTCCTTAAGCCGCCTGTATTTCAAGGATTTCATTTTGGTCATACCGCAGGTTAGGGGGCCCCCTCCTTTCTCTTTGCTAGCAGCTGTATTAATCCCTTCAGCTGCTAAAATCAGACAGGTGGGAAGGCAGAATCTTCATGCTTTCAAGTATAAACAGTTCTATTTTAACTCCAAAAGGGGACAGAAATTGCCCTTAAGTAACAATTAAAAAAAAAATTTCCATTAAAAAAAAAGGTGAGGATGGAGATTACAGCCTGAAGATTCCCTTCATTTCGCTCTGCATAACTGACTCAGAAAGACTATCCCTTTGAAACTTTTTCCACTACCTCTTAAGTTTTCTACTGAGATATGTTTTAATCAGAATTCAAAACTTGCCTTCACGCTACATTCTATTTCCATTAATTTCAACACATAAGATCAAAGGATTTATTTCAATCCTGGGTTCCAGACAATGGAACCCAGCACACTAGAAATATCTCAGCACCAACCCCTAAAACAACTTAACTGACAGAGGTGGACCTGGGGCCCAGTAGGACACATTTACCACCAGCACACATCTCATCCAGACATGTGATGAAGGCACAATGCCAAGCTTTCCTATCTAAAACCTTGATGCAACTTGCTGGCTACAACTTCACAAATGCTCACGTCTCCTTGGCCTGTCTGTGTGTCATCCAGTTCCAATAGGTAAGCATCACTGAACCCCTTCCTTGCTCAGTTTTCCTACAAAAGGTGGGGGGTTCCACACCAGAGCTTCCTTTGAGGCAGTAGGCATAACACACAAAACAGGCTAGGGAACTCTTAATCTCCATGAACCTTAAAAATATAATTTTGTATCCCATTCCCCTAAATAAGTTCCTCCGAAATAGTAGTTAATTTTACGGTCTATCCCTCCTGGTAAGTTGCAACCCTATCCTCTTTAAGAAGAGGTAAATCTAAAAGACACAGTGTATTTACCCTTCATCACTTTATCCACCAAATGGCCTTAGACTCAATATTAATTAAGGCAAGGGGGCTAGGGGAACCTACCTGTCTCAGCCTGAGGCTGTGGCAACTCCTGCTCTGTAGCAGGGACGGTTTCTGTGGCTTCACCAGGCATTTCTGAAGGGAATAAAAAGGAGGCCTGAATTGGCTGGGATGCATTCACTTGCCCAATCCAGAGTTAAGTATTCTTAAAAACTCTGCGGAGGGCTGTTAGGAAAAAAATCAAGAGGCTGTCTGGGGACAACCCCCTCCCAAAGAACCTGGGTATAGGTGGGAAATATGACGTGATCCTCCAATCTCTATCAAGCGAATCCTCTCTTACCGAGCCTCTTCGCTCGGCAGCGAGCGACTCCCCCTGCCCAAGATTCGTTTTCTTCACACTCCAAATCCCACAAGGCCAGCAATAACCACTCCGTTCTCAACTCAAGGAGGATCTCGGTCTGGCTCCCGACCATGGGAGACTTCAAACGCTCCCTTAAACCCCCACCCCTCCTAACATTCACAATGACTGGGCTGGGGCCTCCAGGAGTACCGTCTGTCGACTTCTGGCAGCCAGGAAGGGAAAGAGGGTGCCTTCAGTCCCAATACTTGCTTGTCACAGTAAGAACGGTGATGGGGTTCTAAGGCTGTGACCCCTTAATCTCCGCATCTCGTGAAGCCATTCCCAACAGCAGACGCACTCCGCTTCCTCCCCCAACGCTGTAACTGCTCCTGCCTCTCCAGGCCTGGATTCCGGGCCCGGCCCGCAGCCCTTCTGCCCTGCTTTTGCCAAGACACCAATCGCAGACCCCATTTTGTCAGGAGACCTAGGGGCGATTGAGAATCCTGTGGCCCCATAAGGCCTCCAACTCTCTATAACTCTCAATCCCCAGGGCGGTTTAGCTCGAAAGAAAGGCGGATGGCTGAGGATAGAAAGCAGAGGCGCAGAAAAAACTTACTGTGCAAGGAACGCGGAACCAAGATGGCGGCAGAAAGAGAGCGAGCGAGAGCGTGACCCACGCCTGTTGCAGAAGGAAGCCTGGCGCGGAGGGGGCGGGACTAGGATCTCATTCCGGGTCAAGAACTGCCAGCAGCCGCTTCCTTTAACGAATGACCAGTCCGGCTGTTCCCAGGGCGGGGGTGGTGACGAGTCTAAATAAGGGTAAGAATTTAGAACAGGACGCTCTGGCCTGGCAGGAACTCTCTGCGCCTAGCCACGCAGTCCTCAGATAGCCGACCCCTTCCCTCCCAGCGGGTAACCGTGAGAAAAGCAAGCTCCGCCTCCCGGTGCGCAAAGTAGCGACAGCAGTAATGAAGGCGATGTCTCGATATCCCTTTGTCAAATAATGCGGGAAAATATGAGACATTAAAAAATAGTGACTGCCATAGAGACTGTATTCACACCGTTGAAAGGAGGAAGTGACCTAGGCTAACCCTCAGTTATTTTATTTTTGGAATATATGATTCAAGCCGATGTTAAGATTATGAAACGGTAGATTCCTGCCCCCAGAGAAAAAGATCATAGGCATATACACAATTCTTTTGCCTGCTCTTTTGGGCACTAGTTTTATGTCGTGAAACTCATTCATTCTAGGTTTCCAGGACCTCACCTTAAGAACCTACACTTTGTACTGTAGGATTCTTGAAAACAAGAATGTATAAGCAGTCTGGGTTAATGAAAAGACTGATTCCCATACTCTCCCTCAGCCCTACAAAAGGACTCAACAAATATGTATTGTGCTTGAATTAACTTAAACCAGTTAACACTATTTGATCTAATGGCTTTAAGCCATTGTAGCTGCCTTTTAAGAGAAGCAGTGAAAATTTAAAATGCTCTGAAAGCTACTTTAAAATATCAGATTTTTAACATAGTGAAGATTAGGATTACTGAATTATTTGGATTGAGATTGTGGAGTTTACCAAGAATGGGAAATTTTGAAATCCTCCTCACATAGGAGAGGAATTATGGAATGATTAAGAAGTCAAACTTCTTTGTCTGAATCTGGTCACCTCAGGCAGTTTAATTAACTTATTTTTGCCTCAGTTTCCTCATCTGTAAAATGGGGGAAATAGTAGCTACTTGGTAGAATAGAAAGATTAAATTAGGTAATATATGCACATTATGTAAAAAGTGTTTATTGTTGTATTACAATTGTAGATAGAATTTCTACCTAAGTAAATATGTGATCTGGAAGATTTTCAATGCAGTCCATTTACCTTCAGAAGAACCAGAAATAGCCAATCATCTTGGACAAAACTACTATTGACCATTCCCCTTTCTTCTCCAGCAAGCCCCCTGACTTTTTCCTCTGTTGTACTAGCCAAGGAAGGATGAATTTTATATTTCTTTGGGTTTCTTTATAAATTGGCATGTTTGGAGATGGCCCTTTGTTTTTGCAATTCTGCTACACCAGTGAATTGGCAAATCAGGGAAAAAGGAAGTCAGTAGTCTTTGAGCATGTTTTCGCTCTCTTCAAGAACTAAACATTTATTATTTTTTAAGACAGTCTTGCTCTGTTGCCTGGGCTAGAGTGCAGTGACGTCATCATGGCTCACTGCAACCTTAAACTACCGGTTGATACTATAGGTGCATGTCACCATGTCTGGCTAACTTTTTTTTACTTTTTTGTAGAGATGGGGTGTTGCTATGTTGCTCGGGCTAGTCTTGAACTCCTGACCTCAAGCAGTCCTCCTGCCTCAGCCTCCCAAAGTGCTAGGATTATAGGTGGGAGCCATAGCACCTGGCCCATTTATTCTTTTTAATGAGCACATGTTCTGTAATTAATAATATTATGGCAAGTATGCCAGCTTTTATCTAAGGGCTTTAATATTAAAACATTAATATAAAACCATAATGAAAGCTTAATACATCTCTTGTTGAAAGCATAATACCAGTTTTTCCACTCTCATTCTGAGTTCTTTTTTTAACATTGTTTTTTAACTTTTTTTTTTTGCCCCAGGCTAGAGTGCCGTGGCACCTGCCTAGCTCACAGCAACCTCAACCTCCTGGGCTCAAGCAATCCTCCTGCCTCAGCCTCCCAAGTAGCTGGGACTACAGGCACGCGCCACCATGCCTGGCTAATTTTTTCTATTTTTAATTGTTTAGCTAATTTCTTTCTATTTATAGTAGAGACGGGGGTCTCGCTTTTGCTCAGGCTGGTCTCAAACTCCTGAGCTCAAGCACCTCGGCCTCCCAGAGTGCTAGGATTACAGGCTTGAGCCACCACACCCGGCCGAATTGAGTCTTTAGTAATTTGTATTCAGGAGTTTTATTGACCCATTGTTTTTAGAACCTGAAGACTAAGTAATCCATATTACACAGAAGCTCAAATAGTGAGGAGTTTTATATTTGCCTTTAATATTTTTTCTTAAAAAATAGAGAAGGAGGAAGAAATACAAAGCACTTCAATGTGTCAGCTGCATTATAGTCTGTTTTATATAAACCAAAAGAAAAAACAATGTAAAAGGAAATGCAAAGGAAGGAAAATTTTCATTAAGACGAGGAAAGCACCAGACTGACAGCTGTGTCTCAATGTTTCTCAGGAGACAGAATGTAAACTACAATGACTGTTTGTTAAGCTTGGTTGTAAAACCAGGCAAGAGAAATCTGACACATTAGAATCCACACAAAATCAAAGAAAGAAAACTTAAAATTTAAGGACCTAGATATGTAAAAAGTTCAAGCATTTTGACGAGTATAACATATTTTATTTTGGTGAAGTTGCTTATTTTTTTCTAAGCCACTTCTTCACTGTAGACTCTCTGAGGAAAAAAGTTAGTTATAAAAAACACTCTACTAGGCCTAATATTGTTAATCTAGTAACTCATATCTTTGAAGTTTTGGTAGGTTTAGATGCCTAGTTTAAAATGATTTTAAAAAAATGGCCAGTGGAGTATGGCCTGACCAATAAAAATATCAGTAAGCAAAACCAGGAAGTTACTGAATATATGCTCCAGGTATAACTAAGTGTCTAAAACTCCTGGTATAATTATGTGACAAAGCCCCCATTCACCCAGAAATATGGAGGTTGTATCCAGTGAGCTGAGCTGAGAGTCTCAGGCATATTACTGCTCACTTACCTCTATATACAGCAACTGGTAGAACTGAACATATCAGAAGTCTTAGAACTATCTTTGTATAATATTAAATTTTACAAAATTATCTGCAATCCATTTATTCCTTTTACTGCTTCTTCCAGATACCTTGATACTCTCCTTTGGTGTTCTCAGGAAATCTTTTCAACATCAATTATTTCTCAAGAAAAGAGGTTTTACTTTGAGCATTAACACACATACATGGTTCTGATATATTAAGTGGTTCTAGAAGTATTTGATCCTTGATTAAAGGTAGAAGATATCCACATTGGTTTGAAGGCAGTTGTTATCTTCAGAAATCTTTTTGTAAATCTAAAATAGAATAGATATTTATCAAAGGATAGCAAAACAAAACAATGCCCATTTATTTTGATATTCTTTTTCTTTTTTTTGAGACAGGGTCTTGCTCTGTTGCCCAAGCTGGAGTGCAGTGGCAAGATCATAACTCACTGCAGCCTTGAACTCCTAGGCTCAAGCAATCCTCTTGCCTTGGCCTCCCAAAGTGTTAGGATTATAGGCATGAGCCATCACACCTGGTCTATTTTCACGTTTTTTGGGGACAGGGTCTTACTGTGTCTCCTGGGCTAGAATGCAGTGGTGTCATCAAAGCTCACTGCAACCTCCAACTCCTGGGCTCCAGTGATCTTCCTGCTTCAGCCTCCCAAGTAGCTGGGACAACAGGTACGCACCAGCACACCTGGCTAATTTTTCTATTTTTTGGAGCGATGGGGTCTCACTCTTGGGCTGGGTCTCAAATTCATGGCTTCAAGCAATCCTCCTGCCTTGGCCTCCTAAAATGCTAGGATTACAGGGGTAAGCCATCACACCTGGCCCTGTTTTCACATTCTTATTTGCTTAATGCTTCCATTAAACTCACATCACGTACAAAGCTTTGTTTACACATTTGCTAAAGCCCACATTGTAGGCTGAGCTAGTATGGAACAACTAGAATACAAAGTACTTCATATGGCTAGTTGGAGTGGCAGCTTCGATGAGGCTTTCCAAGTTCAGAGTCATCATTGTTCATTCAATAAGCACATATTTGAGTGTCTACTATGACTAGAGCATTATCGTAGCCACTATTCCTTAAACCATCACACATCACTTCATTAAAAAATGAAGTGGAGAGAGAGTCTGTATTTCTATAACATTGCCACAGTTTTCTAGGGTATCCATCAATCTCTTGAATAATATGCACTCTGCTCATTTTCTTCCTTTTGGCTTATACATATACTCAGGTTTCTCCTATTCAAAGAACTCTTCATTTGACACTGCTATCCTCTTTGCATTTCTAGTTACTATAGTCAACAGGATTTTATCAGTTCTTTCCTGCATTTGACACTTGATAATCTCTTTGAAACTTGCCTTTCCCCTGGTGTCTGTGACACTTTACCTTCTGTCTTTCATCTCCCCACTTCTTTTTATTATTTATTTATTTTTTACACATCAGATGAGTAATGTGCCAATGCCTAACAAGGTTTGAGGGAGACACATCTCACACGAGTGTGAAAACCCAATCATCACACTTATAAACTATAGAAGGATCCATCTCTCCACTTCTAAATCATTACCAAGTTTTAAGGATGGTTCCGGTATTTGTACCTTTTGGAGCACTCCAGTGCTACTGCCCTAATGGCAATAGCTCAATTGGCCTTTTGGGCTCCATTCTATCCCCTGCCTTTCCCCAGATTTATCTTTCTAGATAAAAGTACAAATCATGGCACTCTTTTCCTCAAAACCATTTTTTTTTCTTGAGATAGGGTCTCACTGTGTCACCAGGGCTAGAGTACAGTGGTGTCATCATAGCTCACTATAACCTCAAACTTGTGAGCTCAAGCGATCCTCCTGCCTCAGCCTCCCGAGTACCTGGGACTACAAGGTGTGTGCCACCATGTCCAGCTTCCTTCCTCAAAACCTTTAATAGCTTCTCTGTTCCTACTGAATTAAGGCCAAACATCTAAGTCTGGAATTCAAAGCCATCTATACTTTGGCTTCAGCCTGCTTCTTCAGCTTCATATCTCATCACTTTCTAACGTGTTTTTCCAGATTAGCCATACTACTTTTTGCTTCCAGAGTGACCTGATGCTTTCCTGTCTCTCTATGCCTTTTTTCTCGCTGTTCCTTCAAGAATGAACAACTGATCTCCGTTTTCCACTCCTGCACCCTTATGCCATCAAATCTCTCCTTGTGAAAATCCTACTCATACCTCAAAGCATGGTATATTGGCATTGGGATTAGAATTTTTTTTTTTTTTTTGAGACAGAGTCTCACTCTTTTGCCCGGGCTAGAGTGAGTGCCGTGGCGTCAGCCTAGCTCACAGCAACCTCAAACTCCTGGGCTTAAGTGATCCTCCTGCCTCAGCCTCCCAAGTAGCTGGGACTACAGGCATGCGCCACCATGCCCGGCTAATTTTTTTTGTATATATTTTTTTTAGTTGTCTGATTAATTTCTTTCTATTTTTAGTAGAGATGGGGTCTTGCTCTTGCTCAGGCTGGTCTCGAACTCCTGAGCTCAAACAATCCGCCTGCCTCGGCCTCCCAGAATGCTAGGATTACAGGCGTGAGCCACCGCGCCCAGCCGGGATTAGAATTCTTATCGCAGCTCACTGAAAATAGTTCACATACCACCCTTTTCATATGAAATCTCAGATTTAACCAGATGATATCTCTTTCTTAGCATTTTGTACTTTTTTGTCTTATACCAAGTTAGCACTTCTTAAGGGCAAGGGGGTGTGGTGTGGAATTCATCTTTGTATAATTAACCTTTGTTTCTCTCATAGTACTTGACATTTAGAACATGTTTAATAAATATGTTTAATTGAATTAAAAAAACTCAATTTTGAAAAACATTAAGGATAATAAGACAAATCAGTAATTTTTTTGGAGAGGGCAAAGAAACACTAGAACGCAAAAATTGCTCATTTGGCTGGGTATAGTGGCTCATGCCTATAATCCCAGCATGCTGGGAGGCTGAGGCAGGAGGATCACTTGAACGTAAGAGTTCAAGACCAGCCTGGGCAACATAGCATGACAACCCATCTCTACAAAAAATTTAAAAAATCAACTATGTGTGGTGGCCTGTAGTGCACCTGTAGTCCCTATTCCCAGCTACTTGGGAGGCTGAGGTGGGAGGATCACTTGAGGCCAGGAGTTCGAACAACACAACTGTTGCCTGGGCAACACAGCGAGCCTGTTTCTAAAAAAAAAAAAAAGGAAAAAAGTGGTCATTTGCTGGATGCTTAACGCTACTTATACTAATATCTAACTAGATAAACGGGAAAGGCATAGTCTTACCACTTTTCTTAAGAAGTTCTCCTTTTCGGGATTTGTCCAGGTTTTCAAGAAACTGTTCAAAAACTTTCACATAAGGTGCTAGACTGGTCTTCTTATAATCTAAATTATGAAGAATATATATTATAATCAGCATGTTGGCAGCAAGAATAACATGAAAATATAATTTTAAGTTTCTTGTAAGAATTCTCTAAAATAGTGCTATACCTAATAGAAATATGAGAGACATATGTACTTTTAGATACTCTAGTAGTCACATTAAAAAAAGGTAAAATTGGGCCAGGCGTGGTGGCTCACGCCTGTAATCCTAGCACTCTGGGAGGCCGAGGTGAGAGGATCGCTTGAGGTCAGGAGTTCAAGACCAGCCTGAGCAAGAGCGAGACCCCATCTCTACTAAAAATAGAAAGAAATTAGCCAGACAGCTAAAAATATATAGAAAAAATTAGCTGGGCATGGTGGCGCATGCCTGTAGTCTCAGCGACTCAGGAGGCTGAGGCAGAAGGATTGCTTGACCCAGGAGTTTGAGGTTGCTGTGAGCTAGGCTGATGCCACGGCACTGTAGCCTGGGCCACAGAGTGAGACTCTGTCTCAAGAAAAAGGTAAAATTAGGCCAGGTACAGAGGCTTATACCTGTAATCCCAGTGCTTTGGGAGGCTGAGGTGGGAAGATAACTTGAGGCTAGGAGTTTGAGACCAGCCTGGGCAACATAAGGAGACCTGTCTGTTTGAGGCTGCAGTGAGCTATGATTGCATCACTACACTTCAACCTGGACAACAGAGGAAGACCCTGTCTCTAAGAAAAGAAAAGTGAAATTAATTTAATAAGATCTTTAACTCAATATATCTAAAATATTATCATTTCAACATGTAATAAAAATTGAGATATTTTACATTCTCTTTTATACAAGTCTTTGAAATCTAGTATATGTTTTATACTTAAAGTACAGCTCAATTCGGGTGCTATATTACAATCAGAAATACTTGACCTATATTTAGATTTTTTTTTTTTTTTTTGAGACAGAGTCTCACTCTGTTGCCCTGGCTAG
>NW_012135081.1:7216003-7218711 GCF_000956105.1 Propithecus coquereli
AAAAAAAAAAAAAAAAAAAAGAAAGGAAGGAGCAAATGATAATGTGAAAAAAGGCAAAAACTTAAAATCACAGAAACAAAAGAGATAGTAAGGAGTTTATACATCACCTATTCCAACCTGCTAACACCTCCAAAGCATCCCAGACTAACGGCTATTAGCCTATTTATGAATACTTGAAATGATAGGCAGTTCAGTTTGTTTTTGTAATTATATTTATTAGAAAGTTTCCCCTTATAAGGAGCCAAAGTTGCCCCCTTAAAAACTCTGAATAAAAGAAAAAGATGTTCACAAAGAGGCAATATTCAATCTAAAAAATTGTGTTAAAGTAATATATGCATTGTTAAAAGGAGTAAAATAGTACTAACAGGTTTACAATGGAAAAAACAGCAGCCACGACCCTAATTCTGACCTCCTCATCCTCTTAAAGGCAAAACTTCGGTTAGGTCTGTGGCTTTTTTGGGGGGATGGTGGTGGTGGTTCTGAAAGCTCTTATTTTTTCTTAATCCTCAGTGTTCTGAACTTTCAAAATGATGTGCCTTTGATGTAGGTCTGTTTTCATATGATTGTGCTGAAGCCTTTTAATAAAGGGCTCATTTTTGGGATATTTTCCAAATAATTTTGACAATTTCTTCTTCTCTGTTTTATTTATTTTCTTTCTGAAACTTCAATAGTCAAATATTAGTCCTCCTAAACCAGTTCTCCAATTTTCTTTATCTTTTTCCTCCTTAAAACAACAATAAATTTGTCTTTTTTTATTACTTTCTGGGAAATTTCAACTTTTCCAACTCTTCCACTGAATTTTTTATTCTAATGATTATGGTTTTGATTTCTAAGAGCACTTTCTTGTTCTCTGAGTTACCGTAGGATTCTGATCTTGCTTCATGGATGCTTACCATTCTCTGACGCTATCACAGTTTTTTAAAAAAAGGTTTCCTTTGTTCCTTGCATTGTCTTTTTTCCCTGAGTTCCCTTTTCCAATGTATTCTTATTTGTTTTTTATGTTAGAGACTTTTTTCAAATACTTTAAACAGAATACTTGTAATTTTTCCACAGCGTTAATAGTGGAATGTACCATGTTTTGGTATTATGTTAGAGCTGGAAGAGATGAAGTGGTATTTGAGCTTGGGTTTTTGAAAGGGTGGCAACATTTGAACAAAAAAGGTCAATCAGAGACCACAAACCTGTACTGTCCAATACAGTAGTCACTAACCACATCTAGCTATTTAAATTAAAATTAAGTGAACCCAAAAATTTAGTTTCTAAGTCACACTAGCCACATCTCAAGCACTCAAGCCGCATGTTGCTAGTGACTGTTGTATAAGGGTTGACTTTCATTAGCAGGAAGATTTAGAAATTCCTTCAAATTCTTGAATATACAATTCAATCAACAGTTTAGACATATATTTTACCATAAGACCTATCTGGATGCATCAAAAACAAACAAAAGTACTGCATTTATAGTAGGTGTTAAATAAATAGCTGTTGAATTTAAGAGACTGAGATTCAGTCATCAATACCAATTGATAATTTAATCTTACAATATAGATCCCAGCATTTAGAAGTTGCTTAGTAAATATTTGTTTAATCAGACTGGATTCAATAGCACCCCCTAGGCAATTGATGAAGAATGGACAGAAACATTGCTATAACATTATTGTTACTGAGCTGGTTTCAGGATAAATCAATCCATTCTGGGCTGAAACCAAGGAAACTTAATTATTGGAGTGACAGATGGATATCTGCACGAAAAGCTTATGTTAAAGTGAAGTTGCAGTATGTTAACCTACCTCTGGTTCTATGTTTGATATCAGATTCTGCTTCATTCCCTTCTTTTTCCTCTTCATTAGTGGAATTGGCATCCAATTCATGGCAGATGAAGCTACAAGTAACAGTATAAGAGAATTTTAAAGTTGGTTCCTGGTCGACAGTACCCAGTGTATCATAGCACATGAATCCCATAAAATTTTCTGTGAATAAATTATGTGGTCAATTAAATTTGTGATATTCTAAAAACCATAACCTTTTCTTGGAGTTTTTCATGCACATTATCATATTAAAGACTGGGAAATCCTGTAGTAAAAGAAACTTTTAATCTGTTTAAGTCAGCATTTCCCAAACTTATTTGACCTTAAAATCTTTCTTTTCTTGTTGTTTTTAGAAAAAAGGTCTTACTATGTTGCTGAGGCTGGCCTTGAAATCCTGTGCTCAAGCAATCCTCTTGCTTCAGCCTCCCAAGTAGCTGGGACTTATTTGGTTTCCATAATCAAATATACCATTCCCATGCAGCTACCTCTCTAAGAAGGAATCTAATCCAATTTACTTAAAGTTCAGAATAATCACATACAAAAGAGGAGTGATCAGTATGGGACATACATACCTTATGGTTGGAACAGTAAATGGATCAAACTGATCTACTTTCTGCAAATCAATAGGCACAGAAATGCGACCTGTGAGAACCAAAAGTTATAAATTGATGAATGTGGACTATAAATCATTTTAGGCTTTCTCTATGACAAAGGGTTCAACTTATCTGTTAAGAACTGTATTTAGAAATATATATTAAACTACTTTCACAGTAGCTGTCCCTTTTATTTCTCTTTAAAAAACAATAAAAAACAGGTATGGGCCGGGCGCGGTGGCTCATGCCTGTAATCCTAGCTCTCTGGGAGGCCGAGGCAGGCGGATTGTTTGAGCTCAGGAGTTCGAAA